>NW_027077389.1:0-107803 GCF_963924675.1 Phocoena phocoena | reverse complement strand
GTCCATTTCGTTGAGCAAGGAGTAGGTCTTGTCTATTACATATTTGGCTTATGGAAAGTTATCTGTGCTAATTTCAGTCTCTGGTTTTATGAAGCACCCCAACGCACCTTTCCCCATAAGCAAGCACTAGTTGGTTTTCTAAATTTGAGACCCTGTTCTGTTTTGTAATTCAGTTCATGTGTAGTCAAGTTTACATTCCGTGTATTAGTGATATCTTATGATGTTTCTTTTTCTGTGTGACGTAGTTCACGTAGAATCACCGTACCTGCATCCACTCACTATGCCGCTACGGGCCTGATGACACAGATTTCATTGCTGAGTGATATTGCATTGTACGTACGTGCCACAACTTCTTTATCCATATTTTGCTTTCTGGGATATTTACCTGTTACTGTAGACGAGCTTCTTGTGAACACAGCCGTCCCAAATATTGGGGTGGCTGTCTGTTTTTGATTTTAATTTCCGTAAGCTATAGGACCATAAGTGGAAGTGCCATAGACTGTGTTGCTTTGTTTCTTATGTGTTTCAGGAAACACCATACACTTCTCCAGGCTGGCTGCTGGCAATTTACATCCTGCCAATCAGCATAACAAGGCTCCCTGTTCTCCATATCCTGTCCTACCTTTCTGGATTTTACACTTTTTTCAGATGGCCCTCTTGCCCGGGGGGCAGTGAGACTTCATTGTAGTGCAGATTTCCTTTACAGGCTTGCTTGGTTGGCCAAAAAGGGCGTATGCGTTTTTTCCTGAATATATTCAGGAAAAAACGCATACGCCCTTTTTGGCCAAGTGCATCATTGTCGACGTTCTGCCTCTTTTCCTATGCTTTCAGGGCAATTCCAGTCTACCCCCTGCAATCGTTTTCCTGAAATTCTGCCCCGCTTTCAAGTCCCCTTCGCAGGCTTACTTCAATATATTTTTGGAGGATAGCTGTCATTTATAACTCTGCAGGTTTGTGAATTACAGTGCCCCTGAGCTCCTTTCTTCAACTCGCTTTCTTGTGAACTGGGCACAAAACCGCAGGATTGCTTCAGGCCCTAATCTGTTTCGGGCAGGGCATGCTGAGCCTTTGGTAAATTCCTCTTCCTGGTGGGAAATGAGCGTTACATTTGCCCGTGCAGACACCTACAGCTAGTCTCTCATTGGTTCTCCCTATTCCTGTTCATCTTGCACAGAAATTGCAAGCTGTGCCAAACAGGAGGTTAAAGGCACTGACTCTCCAAGCAGGGAGACTGTTAGTAAATCATCTGGAATGGTGAACCCGAGGACCAGGATACGAAAACTGAGATGCATTTTAAATCATTTCCCCATAACACGGTGGACCATACTGTGGGTTTCACATGCATGTTTTAGCTGGAGGAAGAATCCCTTGAACCTGAAGAGTTGGGACCCATGGAATAGGTACCATACAGTATGACTTCAAAGGGTGTGCATTTGCTCACCTAAACTCACCAATGCTATCAGCCTGAAGTGTCCAGCCTTATGTCTCAACCAGCTCTGGGTGTAGATGTGGTCAATCCCGGTTGCATCACATGCCCTGAGTGAATTATTTAAGAATTGCTCTCTATTTCACTGTCTTTGTGTTTTGTTTTCGAAATTTATTTTGATAATGGGATTTATCGGATTTTCACTGCTGCCTTTCGGCCGCTGTACACACCCTTGATTCTCTTACGGAGACATATATATCCATGGGTTTTAAGATTCTTCCTAGTCAGGTATATTCCTAGGCGTTGAATATGTGGTGTTGGGTCCATTTCGTTGAGCAAGGAGTAGGTCTTGTCTATTACATATTGGGCTTATGGAAAGTTATCTGTGCTAATTTCAGTCTCTGGTTTTATGCAGCACCCCAAGGCACCTTTCCCCATAAGCAAGCACTAGTTGGTTTTCTAAATTTGAGACCCTTTTCTATTTTGTAATTCAGTTCATGTGTAGTCAAGTTTACATTCCGTGTATTCGTGATATCTTATGATGTTTCTTTTTCTGTGTGACGTAGTTCACGTAGAATCACCGTACCTGCATCCACTCACTATGCCGCTATGGGCCTGATGACACAGATTTCATTGCTGAGTGATATTGCATTGTACGTACGTGCCACAAGTTCTTTATCCATTTTTTGCTTTCTGGGATATTTACCTGATACTGTAGACGAGCTTCTTGTGAACACAGCCGTCTCAAATATTGGGGTGGCTGTCTGTTTTTGATTTTAATTTCCGTAAGCTATAGGACCATAAGTGGAAGTGCCATAGGCTGTGTTGCTTTGTTTCTTTCGTGTTTCAGGAAACACCATACACTTCTCCAGGGTGGCTGCTGGCAATTTACATCCTGCCAATCAGCATAACAAGGCTCCCTGTTCTCCATATCCTGTCCTACCTTTCTGGATTTTACACTTTTTTCAGATGGCCCTTTTGCCAGGGGGGCAGTGAGACTTCATTGTAGTGCAGATTTCATTTACAGGCTTGCTTGGTTGGCCAAAAAGGGCGTATGCGTTTTTTCCTGAATATATTCAGGAAAAAACGCATACGCCCTTTTTGGCCAAGTGCATCATTGTCGACGTTCTGCCTCTTTTCCTATGCTTTCAGGGCAATTCCAGTCTACCCCCTGCAATCGTTTTCCTGAAATTCTGCCCCGCTTTCAACTCCCCTTCGCAGGCTTACTTCAATATATTTTTGGAGGATAGCTGTCATTTATAACTCTGCAGGTTTGTGAATTACAGTGCCCCTGAGCTCCTTTCTTCAACTCGCTTTCTTGTGAGCTGGGCACAAAACCGCAGGATTGCTTCAGGCCCTAATCTGTTTCCGGCAGGGCACGCTGAGCCTTTGGTTAATTCCTCTTCCTGGTGGGAAATGAGCGTTACATTTGCCCGTGCAGACACCTACAGCTAGTCTCTCATTGGTTCTCCCTATTCCTGTTCATTTTGCACAGAAATTGCAAGCTGTGCCAAAGAGGAGGTTAAAGGCACTGACTCTCCAAGCGGGGAGAGTGTTAGTAAAGCATCTGGAATGGTGAACCCGAGGACCAGGATACGAAAACTGAGATGCATTTTAAATCATTTCCCAATCACATGGTGGACGATACTCTTGGTTTCCCATGCATGTTTTAGCTGGAGGAAGAATCCCTTGAACCTGGAGAGTTGGGACCCATGGAATGGGTACCATGCAGTATGACTTCAAAGGGTCTGCATTTGCTCACCGAAACTCACCAATGCTATCAGCCTGAAGTGTCCAGCCTTATGTCTCAACCAGCTCTGGGTGTAGATGTGTTAAATCCCGGTTGCATCACATGCCCTGAGTGAATTATTTAAGAATTGCTCTCTATTTCACTGTCTTTATGATTTTTTTTTGAAATTTATTTTGATAATGGGATTTATCGGATTTTCACTGCTGCGTTTATGCCGCTGTACACACGCTTGATTCTCTTACGGAGACATATATATCCATGGGTTTTAAGATTCTTCCTAGTCAGGTATATTCCTAGGCGTTGAATATGTGGTGTTGGGTCCATTTCGTTGAGCAAGGAGTAGGTCTTGTCTATTACATATTTGGCTTATGGAAAGTTATCTGTGCTAATTTCAGTCTCTGGTTTTATGAAGCACCCCAACGCACCTTTCCCCATAAGCAAGCACTAGTTGGTTTTCTAAATTTGAGACCCTGTTCTGTTTTGTAATTCAGTTCATGTGTAGTCAAGTTTACATTCCGTGTATTAGTGATATCTTATGATGTTTCTTTTTCTGTGTGACGTAGTTCACGTAGAATCACCGTACCTGCATCCACTCACTATGCCGCTACGGGCCTGATGACACAGATTTCATTGCTGAGTGATATTGCATTGTACGTAGGTGCCACAACTTCTTTATCCATATTTTGCATTCTGGGATATTTACCTGTTACTGTAGACGAGCTTCTTGTGAACACAGCCGTCCCAAATATTGGGGTGGCTGTCTGTTTTTGATTTTAATTTCCGTAAGCTATAGGACCATAAGTGGAAGTGCCATAGACTGTGTTGCTTTGTTTCTTATGTGTTTCAGGAAACACCATACACTTCTCCAGGCTGGCTGCTGGCAATTTACATCCTGCCAATCAGCATAACAAGGCTCCCTGTTCTCCATATCCTGTCCTACCTTTCTGGATTTTACACTTTTTTCAGATGGCCCTCTTGCCCGGGGGGCAGTGAGACTTCATTGTAGTGCAGATTTCCTTTACAGGCTTGCTTGGTTGGCCAAAAAGGGCGTATGCGTTTTTTCCTGAATATATTCAGGAAAAAACGCATACGCCCTTTTTGGCCAAGTGCATCATTGTCGACGTTCTGCCTCTTTTCCTATGCTTTCAGGGCAATTCCAGTCTACCCCCTGCAATCGTTTTCCTGAAATTCTGCCCCGCTTTCAAGTCCCCTTCGCAGGCTTACTTCAATATATTTTTGGAGGATAGCTGTCATTTATAACTCTGCAGGTTTGTGAATTACAGTGCCCCTGAGCTCCTTTCTTCAACTCGCTTTCTTGTGAACTGGGCACAAAACCGCAGGATTGCTTCAGGCCCTAATCTGTTTCGGGCAGGGCATGCTGAGCCTTTGGTAAATTCCTCTTCCTGGTGGGAAATGAGCGTTACATTTGCCCGTGCAGACACCTACAGCTAGTCTCTCATTGGTTCTCCCTATTCCTGTTCATCTTGCACAGAAATTGCAAGCTGTGCCAAACAGGAGGTTAAAGGCACTGACTCTCCAAGCAGGGAGACTGTTAGTAAATCATCTGGAATGGTGAACCCGAGGACCAGGATACGAAAACTGAGATGCATTTTAAATCATTTCCCCATAACACGGTGGACCATACTGTGGGTTTCACATGCATGTTTTAGCTGGAGGAAGAATCCCTTGAACCTGAAGAGTTGGGACCCATGGAATAGGTACCATACAGTATGACTTCAAAGGGTGTGCATTTGCTCACCTAAACTCACCAATGCTATCAGCCTGAAGTGTCCAGCCTTATGTCTCAACCAGCTCTGGGTGTAGATGTGGTCAATCCCGGTTGCATCACATGCCCTGAGTGAATTATTTAAGAATTGCTCTCTATTTCACTGTCTTTGTGTTTTGTTTTCGAAATTTATTTTGATAATGGGATTTATCGGATTTTCACTGCTGCCTTTCGGCCGCTGTACACACCCTTGATTCTCTTACGGAGACATATATATCCATGGGTTTTAAGATTCTTCCTAGTCAGGTATATTCCTAGGCGTTGAATATGTGGTGTTGGGTCCATTTCGTTGAGCAAGGAGTAGGTCTTGTCTATTACATATTGGGCTTATGGAAAGTTATCTGTGCTAATTTCAGTCTCTGGTTTTATGCAGCACCCCAAGGCACCTTTCCCCATAAGCAAGCACTAGTTGGTTTTCTAAATTTGAGACCCTTTTCTATTTTGTAATTCAGTTCATGTGTAGTCAAGTTTACATTCCGTGTATTCGTGATATCTTATGATGTTTCTTTTTCTGTGTGACGTAGTTCACGTAGAATCACCGTACCTGCATCCACTCACTATGCCGCTATGGGCCTGATGACACAGATTTCATTGCTGAGTGATATTGCATTGTACGTACGTGCCACAAGTTCTTTATCCATTTTTTGCTTTCTGGGATATTTACCTGATACTGTAGACGAGCTTCTTGTGAACACAGCCGTCTCAAATATTGGGGTGGCTGTCTGTTTTTGATTTTAATTTCCGTAAGCTATAGGACCATAAGTGGAAGTGCCATAGGCTGTGTTGCTTTGTTTCTTTCGTGTTTCAGGAAACACCATACACTTCTCCAGGGTGGCTGCTGGCAATTTACATCCTGCCAATCAGCATAACAAGGCTCCCTGTTCTCCATATCCTGTCCTACCTTTCTGGATTTTACACTTTTTTCAGATGGCCCTTTTGCCAGGGGGGCAGTGAGACTTCATTGTAGTGCAGATTTCCTTTACAGGCTTGCTTGGTTGGCCAAAAAGGGCGTATGCGTTTTTTCCTGAATATATTCAGGAAAAAACGCATACGCCCTTTTTGGCCAAGTGCATCATTGTCGACGTTCTGCCTCTTTTCCTATGCTTTCAGGGCAATTCCAGTCTACCCCCTGCAATCGTTTTCCTGAAATTCTGTCCCGCTTTCAAGTCCCCTTCGCAGGCTTACTTCAATATATTTTTGGAGGAAAGCTGTCATTTATAACTCTGCAGGTTTGTGAATTACAGTGCCCCTGAGCTCCTTTCTTCAACTCGCTTTCTTGTGAGCTGGGCACAAAACCGCAGGATTGCTTCAGGCCCTAATCTGTTTCCAGCAGGGCACACTGAGCCTTTGTTTAATTCCTCTTCCTGGTGGGCAATGAGCGTTACATTTGCCCGTGCAGACACCTACAGCTAGTCTCTCATTGGTTCTCCCTATTCCTGTTCATTTTGCACAGAAATTGCAAGCTGTGCCAAAGAGGAGGTTAAAGGCACTGACTCTCCAAGCGGGGAGAGTGTTAGTAAAGCATCTGGAATGGTGAACCCGAGGACCAGGATACGAAAACTGAGATGCATTTTAAATCATTTCCCAATCACATGGTGGACGATACTCTTGGTTTCCCATGCATGTTTTAGCTGGAGGAAGAATCCCTTGAACCTGGAGAGTTGGGACCCATGGAATGGGTACCATGCAGTATGACTTCAAAGGGTCTGCATTTGCTCACCGAAACTCACCAATGCTATCAGCCTGAAGTGTCCAGCCTTATGTCTCAACCAGCTCTGGGTGTAGATGTGTTAAATCCCGGTTGCATCACATGCCCTGAGTGAATTATTTAAGAATTGCTCTCTATTTCACGGTCTTTATGATTTTTTTTTGAAATTTATTTTGATAATGGGATTTATCGGATTTTCACTGCTGCGTTTATGCCGCTGTACACACGCTTGATTCTCTTACGGAGACATATATATCCATGGGTTTTAAGATTCTTCCTAGTCAGGTATATTCCTAGGCGTTGAATATGTGGTGTTGGGTCCATTTCGTTGAGCAAGGAGTAGGTCTTGTCTATTACATATTTGGCTTATGGAAAGTTATCTGTGCTAATTTCAGTCTCTGGTTTTATGAAGCACCCCAACGCACCTTTCCCCATAAGCAAGCACTAGTTGGTTTTCTAAATTTGAGACCCTGTTCTGTTTTGTAATTCAGTTCATGTGTAGTCAAGTTTACATTCCGTGTATTAGTGATATCTTAAGATGTTTCTTTTTCTGTGTGACGTAGTTCCCGTAGAATTACCGTACCTGCATCCACTCACTATGCCGCTACGGGCCTGATGACACAGATTTCATTGCTGAGTGATATTGCATTGTACGTACGTGCCACAACTTCTTTATCCATATTTTGCTTTCTGGGATATTTACCTGTTACTGTAGACGAGCTTCTTGTGAACACAGCCGTCCCAAATATTGGGGTGGCTGTCTGTTTTTGATTTTAATTTCCGTAAGCTATAGGACCATAAGTGGAAGTGCCATAGACTGTGTTGCTTTGTTTCTTATGTGTTTCAGGAAACACCATACACTTCTCCAGGCTGGCTGCTGGCAATTTACATCCTGCCAATCAGCATAACAAGGCTCCCTGTTCTCCATATCCTGTCCTACCTTTCTGGATTTTACACTTTTTTCAGATGGCCCTCTTGCCCGGGGGGCAGTGAGACTTCATTGTAGTGCAGATTTCCTTTACAGGCTTGCTTGGTTGGCCAAAAAGGGCG
The DNA here is from genome assembly GCF_963924675.1 of Phocoena phocoena. Lineage (NCBI taxonomy): Eukaryota > Metazoa > Chordata > Mammalia > Artiodactyla > Phocoenidae > Phocoena > Phocoena phocoena. Next base: position 100,083 of record NW_027077389.1, on the reverse strand, counting down.
TATGCGTTTTTTCCTGAATATATTCAGGAAAAAACGCATACGCCCTTTTTGGCCAAGTGCATCATTGTCGACGTTCTGCCTCTTTTCCTATGCTTTCAGGGCAATTCCAGTCTACCCCCTGCAATCGTTTTCCTGAAATTCTGCCCCGCTTTCAAGTCCCCTTCGCAGGCTTACTTCAATATATTTTTGGAGGATAGCTGTCATTTATAACTCTGCAGGTTTGTGAATTACAGTGCCCCTGAGCTCCTTTCTTCAACTCGCTTTCTTGTGAACTGGGCACAAAACCGCAGGATTGCTTCAGGCCCTAATCTGTTTCGGGCAGGGCATGCTGAGCCTTTGGTAAATTCCTCTTCCTGGTGGGAAATGAGCGTTACATTTGCCCGTGCAGACACCTACAGCTAGTCTCTCATTGGTTCTCCCTATTCCTGTTCATCTTGCACAGAAATTGCAAGCTGTGCCAAACAGGAGGTTAAAGGCACTGACTCTCCAAGCAGGGAGACTGTTAGTAAATCATCTGGAATGGTGAACCCGAGGACCAGGATACGAAAACTGAGATGCATTTTAAATCATTTCCCCATAACACGGTGGACCATACTGTGGGTTTCACATGCATGTTTTAGCTGGAGGAAGAATCCCTTGAACCTGAAGAGTTGGGACCCATGGAATAGGTACCATACAGTATGACTTCAAAGGGTGTGCATTTGCTCACCTAAACTCACCAATGCTATCAGCCTGAAGTGTCCAGCCTTATGTCTCAACCAGCTCTGGGTGTAGATGTGGTCAATCCCGGTTGCATCACATGCCCTGAGTGAATTATTTAAGAATTGCTCTCTATTTCACTGTCTTTGTGTTTTGTTTTCGAAATTTATTTTGATAATGGGATTTATCGGATTTTCACTGCTGCCTTTCGGCCGCTGTACACACCCTTGATTCTCTTACGGAGACATATATATCCATGGGTTTTAAGATTCTTCCTAGTCAGGTATATTCCTAGGCGTTGAATATGTGGTGTTGGGTCCATTTCGTTGAGCAAGGAGTAGGTCTTGTCTATTACATATTGGGCTTATGGATAGTTATCTGTGCTAATTTCAGTCTCTGGTTTTATGCAGCACCCCAAGGCACCTTTCCCCATAAGCAAGCACTAGTTGGTTTTCTAAATTTGAGACCCTTTTCTATTTTGTAATTCAGTTCATGTGTAGTCAAGTTTACATTCCGTGTATTCGTGATATCTTATGATGTTTCTTTTTCTGTGTGACGTAGTTCACGTAGAATCACCGTACCTGCATCCACTCACTATGCCGCTATGGGCCTGATGACACAGATTTCATTGCTGAGTGATATTGCATTGTACGTACGTGCCACAAGTTCTTTATCCATTTTTTGCTTTCTGGGATATTTACCTGATACTGTAGACGAGCTTCTTGTGAACACAGCCGTCTCAAATATTGGGGTGGCTGTCTGTTTTTGATTTTAATTTCCGTAAGCTATAGGACCATAAGTGGAAGTGCCATAGGCTGTGTTGCTTTGTTTCTTTCGTGTTTCAGGAAACACCATACACTTCTCCAGGGTGGCTGCTGGCAATTTACATCCTGCCAATCAGCATAACAAGGCTCCCTGTTCTCCATATCCTGTCCTACCTTTCTGGATTTTACACTTTTTTCAGATGGCCCTTTTGCCAGGGGGGCAGTGAGACTTCATTGTAGTGCAGATTTCATTTACAGGCTTGCTTGGTTGGCCAAAAAGGGCGTATGCGTTTTTTCCTGAATATATTCAGGAAAAAACGCATACGCCCTTTTTGGCCAAGTGCATCATTGTCGACGTTCTGCCTCTTTTCCTATGCTTTCAGGGCAATTCCAGTCTACCCCCTGCAATCGTTTTCCTGAAATTCTGCCCCGCTTTCAAGTCCCCTTCGCAGGCTTACTTCAATATATTTTTGGAGGAAAGCTGTCATTTATAACTCTGCAGGTTTGTGAATTACAGTGCCCCTGAGCTCCTTTCTTCAACTCGCTTTCTTGTGAGCTGGGCACAAAACCGCAGGATTGCTTCAGGCCCTAATCTGTTTCCAGCAGGGCACACTGAGCCTTTGTTTAATTCCTCTTCCTGGTGGGCAATGAGCGTTACATTTGCCCGTGCAGACACCTACAGCTAGTCTCTCATTGGTTCTCCCTATTCCTGTTCATTTTGCACAGAAATTGCAAGCTGTGCCAAAGAGGAGGTTAAAGGCACTGACTCTCCAAGCGGGGAGAGTGTTAGTAAAGCATCTGGAATGGTGAACCCGAGGACCAGGATACGAAAACTGAGATGCATTTTAAATCATTTCCCAATCACATGGTGGACGATACTCTTGGTTTCCCATGCATGTTTTAGCTGGAGGAAGAATCCCTTGAACCTGGAGAGTTGGGACCCATGGAATGGGTACCATGCAGTATGACTTCAAAGGGTCTGCATTTGCTCACCGAAACTCACCAATGCTATCAGCCTGAAGTGTCCAGCCTTATGTCTCAACCAGCTCTGGGTGTAGATGTGTTAAATCCCGGTTGCATCACATGCCCTGAGTGAATTATTTAAGAATTGCTCTCTATTTCACTGTCTTTATGATTTTTTTTCGAAATTTATTTTGATAATGGGATTTATCGGATTTTCACTGCTGCGTTTATGCCGCTGTACACACGCTTGATTCTCTTACGGAGACATATATATCCATGGGTTTTAAGATTCTTCCTAGTCAGGTATATTCCTAGGCGTTGAATATGTGGTGTTGGGTCCATTTCGTTGAGCAAGGAGTAGGTCTTGTCTATTACATATTTGGCTTATGGAAAGTTATCTGTGCTAATTTCAGTCTCTGGTTTTATGAAGCACCCCAACGCACCTTTCCCCATAAGCAAGCACTAGTTGGTTTTCTAAATTTGAGACCCTGTTCTGTTTTGTAATTCAGTTCATGTGTAGTCAAGTTTACATTCCGTGTATTAGTGATATCTTATGATGTTTCTTTTTCTGTGTGACGTAGTTCACGTAGAATCACCGTACCTGCATCCACTCACTATGCCGCTACGGGCCTGATGACACAGATTTCATTGCTGAGTGATATTGCATTGTACGTAGGTGCCACAACTTCTTTATCCATATTTTGCATTCTGGGATATTTACCTGTTACTGTAGACGAGCTTCTTGTGAACACAGCCGTCCCAAATATTGGGGTGGCTGTCTGTTTTTGATTTTAATTTCCGTAAGCTATAGGACCATAAGTGGAAGTGCCATAGACTGTGTTGCTTTGTTTCTTATGTGTTTCAGGAAACACCATACACTTCTCCAGGCTGGCTGCTGGCAATTTACATCCTGCCAATCAGCATAACAAGGCTCCCTGTTCTCCATATCCTGTCCTACCTTTCTGGATTTTACACTTTTTTCAGATGGCCCTCTTGCCCGGGGGGCAGTGAGACTTCATTGTAGTGCAGATTTCCTTTACAGGCTTGCTTGGTTGGCCAAAAAGGGCGTATGCGTTTTTTCCTGAATATATTCAGGAAAAAACGCATACGCCCTTTTTGGCCAAGTGCATCATTGTCGACGTTCTGCCTCTTTTCCTATGCTTTCAGGGCAATTCCAGTCTACCCCCTGCAATCGTTTTCCTGAAATTCTGCCCCGCTTTCAAGTCCCCTTCGCAGGCTTACTTCAATATATTTTTGGAGGATAGCTGTCATTTATAACTCTGCAGGTTTGTGAATTACAGTGCCCCTGAGCTCCTTTCTTCAACTCGCTTTCTTGTGAACTGGGCACAAAACCGCAGGATTGCTTCAGGCCCTAATCTGTTTCGGGCAGGGCATGCTGAGCCTTTGGTAAATTCCTCTTCCTGGTGGGAAATGAGCGTTACATTTGCCCGTGCAGACACCTACAGCTAGTCTCTCATTGGTTCTCCCTATTCCTGTTCATCTTGCACAGAAATTGCAAGCTGTGCCAAACAGGAGGTTAAAGGCACTGACTCTCCAAGCAGGGAGACTGTTAGTAAATCATCTGGAATGGTGAACCCGAGGACCAGGATACGAAAACTGAGATGCATTTTAAATCATTTCCCCATAACACGGTGGACCATACTGTGGGTTTCACATGCATGTTTTAGCTGGAGGAAGAATCCCTTGAACCTGAAGAGTTGGGACCCATGGAATAGGTACCATACAGTATGACTTCAAAGGGTGTGCATTTGCTCACCTAAACTCACCAATGCTATCAGCCTGAAGTGTCCAGCCTTATGTCTCAACCAGCTCTGGGTGTAGATGTGGTCAATCCCGGTTGCATCACATGCCCTGAGTGAATTATTTAAGAATTGCTCTCTATTTCACTGTCTTTGTGTTTTGTTTTCGAAATTTATTTTGATAATGGGATTTATCGGATTTTCACTGCTGCCTTTCGGCCGCTGTACACACCCTTGATTCTCTTACGGAGACATATATATCCATGGGTTTTAAGATTCTTCCTAGTCAGGTATATTCCTAGGCGTTGAATATGTGGTGTTGGGTCCATTTCGTTGAGCAAGGAGTAGGTCTTGTCTATTACATATTGGGCTTATGGAAAGTTATCTGTGCTAATTTCAGTCTCTGGTTTTATGCAGCACCCCAAGGCACCTTTCCCCATAAGCAAGCACTAGTTGGTTTTCTAAATTTGAGACCCTTTTCTATTTTGTAATTCAGTTCATGTGTAGTCAAGTTTACATTCCGTGTATTCGTGATATCTTATGATGTTTCTTTTTCTGTGTGACGTAGTTCACGTAGAATCACCGTACCTGCATCCACTCACTATGCCGCTATGGGCCTGATGACACAGATTTCATTGCTGAGTGATATTGCATTGTACGTACGTGCCACAAGTTCTTTATCCATTTTTTGCTTTCTGGGATATTTACCTGATACTGTAGACGAGCTTCTTGTGAACACAGCCGTCTCAAATATTGGGGTGGCTGTCTGTTTTTGATTTTAATTTCCGTAAGCTATAGGACCATAAGTGGAAGTGCCATAGGCTGTGTTGCTTTGTTTCTTTCGTGTTTCAGGAAACACCATACACTTCTCCAGGGTGGCTGCTGGCAATTTACATCCTGCCAATCAGCATAACAAGGCTCCCTGTTCTCCATATCCTGTCCTACCTTTCTGGATTTTACACTTTTTTCAGATGGCCCTTTTGCCAGGGGGGCAGTGAGACTTCATTGTAGTGCAGATTTCCTTTACAGGCTTGCTTGGTTGGCCAAAAAGGGCGTATGCGTTTTTTCCTGAATATATTCAGGAAAAAACGCATACGCCCTTTTTGGCCAAGTGCATCATTGTCGACGTTCTGCCTCTTTTCCTATGCTTTCAGGGCAATTCCAGTCTACCCCCTGCAATCGTTTTCCTGAAATTCTGTCCCGCTTTCAAGTCCCCTTCGCAGGCTTACTTCAATATATTTTTGGAGGAAAGCTGTCATTTATAACTCTGCAGGTTTGTGAATTACAGTGCCCCTGAGCTCCTTTCTTCAACTCGCTTTCTTGTGAGCTGGGCACAAAACCGCAGGATTGCTTCAGGCCCTAATCTGTTTCCAGCAGGGCACACTGAGCCTTTGTTTAATTCCTCTTCCTGGTGGGCAATGAGCGTTACATTTGCCCGTGCAGACACCTACAGCTAGTCTCTCATTGGTTCTCCCTATTCCTGTTCATTTTGCACAGAAATTGCAAGCTGTGCCAAAGAGGAGGTTAAAGGCACTGACTCTCCAAGCGGGGAGAGTGTTAGTAAAGCATCTGGAATGGTGAACCCGAGGACCAGGATACGAAAACTGAGATGCATTTTAAATCATTTCCCAATCACATGGTGGACGATACTCTTGGTTTCCCATGCATGTTTTAGCTGGAGGAAGAATCCCTTGAACCTGGAGAGTTGGGACCCATGGAATGGGTACCATGCAGTATGACTTCAAAGGGTCTGCATTTGCTCACCGAAACTCACCAATGCTATCAGCCTGAAGTGTCCAGCCTTATGTCTCAACCAGCTCTGGGTGTAGATGTGTTAAATCCCGGTTGCATCACATGCCCTGAGTGAATTATTTAAGAATTGCTCTCTATTTCACGGTCTTTATGATTTTTTTTTGAAATTTATTTTGATAATGGGATTTATCGGATTTTCACTGCTGCGTTTATGCCGCTGTACACACGCTTGATTCTCTTACGGAGACATATATATCCATGGGTTTTAAGATTCTTCCTAGTCAGGTATATTCCTAGGCGTTGAATATGTGGTGTTGGGTCCATTTCGTTGAGCAAGGAGTAGGTCTTGTCTATTACATATTTGGCTTATGGAAAGTTATCTGTGCTAATTTCAGTCTCTGGTTTTATGAAGCACCCCAACGCACCTTTCCCCATAAGCAAGCACTAGTTGGTTTTCTAAATTTGAGACCCTGTTCTGTTTTGTAATTCAGTTCATGTGTAGTCAAGTTTACATTCCGTGTATTAGTGATATCTTAAGATGTTTCTTTTTCTGTGTGACGTAGTTCCCGTAGAATTACCGTACCTGCATCCACTCACTATGCCGCTACGGGCCTGATGACACAGATTTCATTGCTGAGTGATATTGCATTGTACGTACGTGCCACAACTTCTTTATCCATATTTTGCTTTCTGGGATATTTACCTGTTACTGTAGACGAGCTTCTTGTGAACACAGCCGTCCCAAATATTGGGGTGGCTGTCTGTTTTTGATTTTAATTTCCGTAAGCTATAGGACCATAAGTGGAAGTGCCATAGACTGTGTTGCTTTGTTTCTTATGTGTTTCAGGAAACACCATACACTTCTCCAGGCTGGCTGCTGGCAATTTACATCCTGCCAATCAGCATAACAAGGCTCCCTGTTCTCCATATCCTGTCCTACCTTTCTGGATTTTACACTTTTTTCAGATGGCCCTCTTGCCCGGGGGGCAGTGAGACTTCATTGTAGTGCAGATTTCCTTTACAGGCTTGCTTGGTTGGCCAAAAAGGGCGTATGCGTTTTTTCCTGAATATATTCAGGAAAAAACGCATACGCCCTTTTTGGCCAAGTGCATCATTGTCGACGTTCTGCCTCTTTTCCTATGCTTTCAGGGCAATTCCAGTCTACCCCCTGCAATCGTTTTCCTGAAATTCTGCCCCGCTTTCAAGTCCCCTTCGCAGGCTTACTTCAATATATTTTTGGAGGATAGCTGTCATTTATAACTCTGCAGGTTTGTGAATTACAGTGCCCCTGAGCTCCTTTCTTCAACTCGCTTTCTTGTGAACTGGGCACAAAACCGCAGGATTGCTTCAGGCCCTAATCTGTTTCGGGCAGGGCATGCTGAGCCTTTGGTAAATTCCTCTTCCTGGTGGGAAATGAGCGTTACATTTGCCCGTGCAGACACCTACAGCTAGTCTCTCATTGGTTCTCCCTATTCCTGTTCATCTTGCACAGAAATTGCAAGCTGTGCCAAACAGGAGGTTAAAGGCACTGACTCTCCAAGCAGGGAGACTGTTAGTAAATCATCTGGAATGGTGAACCCGAGGACCAGGATACGAAAACTGAGATGCATTTTAAATCATTTCCCCATAACACGGTGGACCATACTGTGGGTTTCACATGCATGTTTTAGCTGGAGGAAGAATCCCTTGAACCTGAAGAGTTGGGACCCATGGAATAGGTACCATACAGTATGACTTCAAAGGGTGTGCATTTGCTCACCTAAACTCACCAATGCTATCAGCCTGAAGTGTCCAGCCTTATGTCTCAACCAGCTCTGGGTGTAGATGTGGTCAATCCCGGTTGCATCACATGCCCTGAGTGAATTATTTAAGAATTGCTCTCTATTTCACTGTCTTTGTGTTTTGTTTTCGAAATTTATTTTGATAATGGGATTTATCGGATTTTCACTGCTGCCTTTCGGCCGCTGTACACACCCTTGATTCTCTTACGGAGACATATATATCCATGGGTTTTAAGATTCTTCCTAGTCAGGTATATTCCTAGGCGTTGAATATGTGGTGTTGGGTCCATTTCGTTGAGCAAGGAGTAGGTCTTGTCTATTACATATTGGGCTTATGGATAGTTATCTGTGCTAATTTCAGTCTCTGGTTTTATGCAGCACCCCAAGGCACCTTTCCCCATAAGCAAGCACTAGTTGGTTTTCTAAATTTGAGACCCTTTTCTATTTTGTAATTCAGTTCATGTGTAGTCAAGTTTACATTCCGTGTATTCGTGATATCTTATGATGTTTCTTTTTCTGTGTGACGTAGTTCACGTAGAATCACCGTACCTGCATCCACTCACTATGCCGCTATGGGCCTGATGACACAGATTTCATTGCTGAGTGATATTGCATTGTACGTACGTGCCACAAGTTCTTTATCCATTTTTTGCTTTCTGGGATATTTACCTGATACTGTAGACGAGCTTCTTGTGAACACAGCCGTCTCAAATATTGGGGTGGCTGTCTGTTTTTGATTTTAATTTCCGTAAGCTATAGGACCATAAGTGGAAGTGCCATAGGCTGTGTTGCTTTGTTTCTTTCGTGTTTCAGGAAACACCATACACTTCTCCAGGGTGGCTGCTGGCAATTTACATCCTGCCAATCAGCATAACAAGGCTCCCTGTTCTCCATATCCTGTCCTACCTTTCTGGATTTTACACTTTTTTCAGATGGCCCTTTTGCCAGGGGGGCAGTGAGACTTCATTGTAGTGCAGATTTCATTTACAGGCTTGCTTGGTTGGCCAAAAAGGGCGTATGCGTTTTTTCCTGAATATATTCAGGAAAAAACGCATACGCCCTTTTTGGCCAAGTGCATCATTGTCGACGTTCTGCCTCTTTTCCTATGCTTTCAGGGCAATTCCAGTCTACCCCCTGCAATCGTTTTCCTGAAATTCTGCCCCGCTTTCAAGTCCCCTTCGCAGGCTTACTTCAATATATTTTTGGAGGAAAGCTGTCATTTATAACTCTGCAGGTTTGTGAATTACAGTGCCCCTGAGCTCCTTTCTTCAACTCGCTTTCTTGTGAGCTGGGCACAAAACCGCAGGATTGCTTCAGGCCCTAATCTGTTTCCAGCAGGGCACACTGAGCCTTTGTTTAATTCCTCTTCCTGGTGGGCAATGAGCGTTACATTTGCCCGTGCAGACACCTACAGCTAGTCTCTCATTGGTTCTCCCTATTCCTGTTCATTTTGCACAGAAATTGCAAGCTGTGCCAAAGAGGAGGTTAAAGGCACTGACTCTCCAAGCGGGGAGAGTGTTAGTAAAGCATCTGGAATGGTGAACCCGAGGACCAGGATACGAAAACTGAGATGCATTTTAAATCATTTCCCAATCACATGGTGGACGATACTCTTGGTTTCCCATGCATGTTTTAGCTGGAGGAAGAATCCCTTGAACCTGGAGAGTTGGGACCCATGGAATGGGTACCATGCAGTATGACTTCAAAGGGTCTGCATTTGCTCACCGAAAGTCACCAATGCTATCAGCCTGAAGTGTCCAGCCTTATGTCTCAACCAGCTCTGGGTGTAGATGTGTTAAATCCCGGTTGCATCACATGCCCTGAGTGAATTATTTAAGAATTGCTCTCTATTTCACTGTCTTTGTGTTTTGTTTTCGAAATTTATTTTGATAATGGGATTTATCGGATTTTCACTGCTGCGTTTATTCCGCTGTACACACGCTTGATTCTCTTACGGAGACATATATATCCATGGGTTTTAAGATTCTTCCTAGTCAGGTATATTCCTAGGCGTTGAATATGTGGTGTTGGGTCCATTTCGTTGAGCAAGGAGTAGGTCTTGTCTATTACATATTTGGCTTATGGAAAGTTATCTGTGCTAATTTCAGTCTCTGGTTTTATGAAGCACCCCAACGCACCTTTCCCCATAAGCAAGCACTAGTTGGTTTTCTAAATTTGAGACCCTGTTCTGTTTTGTAATTCAGTTCATGTGTAGTCAAGTTTACATTCCGTGTATTAGTGATATCTTATGATGTTTCTTTTTCTGTGTGACGTAGTTCACGTAGAATCACCGTACCTGCATCCACTCACTATGCCGCTACGGGCCTGATGACACAGATTTCATTGCTGAGTGATATTGCATTGTACGTACGTGCCACAACTTCTTTATCCATTTTTTGCTTTCTGGGATATTTACCTGATACTGTAGACGAGCTTCTTGTGAACACAGCCGTCCCAAATATTGGGGTGGCTGTCTGTTTTTGATTTTAATTTCCGTAAGCTATAGGACCATAAGTGGAAGTGCCATAGGCTGTGTTGCTTTGTTTCTTACGTGTTTCAGGAAACACCATACACTTCTCCAGGGTGGCTGCTGGCAATTTACATCCTGCCAATCAGCATAACAAGGCTCCCTGTTCTCCATATCCTGTCCTACCTTTCTGGATTTTACACTTTTTTCAGATGGCCCTTTTGCCCGGTGGGCAGTGAGACTTCATTTTTTTGCAGATTTCCTTTACAGGCTTGCTTGGTTTGCCAAAAAGGGCGTATGCGTTTTTTCCTGAATATATTCAGGAAAAAACGCATACACCATTTTTGGCCAAGTGCATCATTGTCGACGTTGTGCCTCTTTTCCTATGCTTTCAGTGCAATTCCAGTCTACCCCCTGCAATCGTTTTCCTGAAATTCTGCCCCGCTTTCATGTCCCCTTCGCAGGCTTACTTTAATAAATTTTTGGAGGATAGCTGTCAATTATAACTCTGCAGCTTTGTGAATTACAGTGCCCCTGAGCTCCGTTCTTCAACTCGCTTTCTTTTGAGCTGGGCACAAAACCGCAGGATTGCTTCAGGCCCTAATCTGTTTCCAGCAGGGCACACTGAGCCTTTGTTTAATTCCTCTTCCTGGTGGGCAATGAGGGTTACATTTGCCCGTGCAGACACCTAGAGGTAGTTTCTCATTGGTTCTCCCTATTCCTGTTCATCTTGCACAGAAATTGCAAGCAGTGCCAAACAGGAGGTTAAAGGCACTGACTCTCCAAGCGGGGAGACTGTTAGTAAAGCATCTGGAATGGTGAACCCGAGGACCAGGATACAAAAACTGAGATGCATTTTAAATCGTTTCCCAATCACACGGTGGACGATACTCTGGGTTTCCCATGCATGTTTTAGCTGGAGGAAGAATCCCTTGAACCTGGAGAGTTGGGACCCATGGAATGGGTACCATGCAGTATGACTTCAAAGGGTCTGCATTTGCTCACCGAAACTCACCAATGTTATCAGCCTGAAGTGTCCAGCCTTATGTCTCAACCAGCTCTGGGTGTAGATGTGGTCAATCCCGGTTGCATCACATGCCCTGAGTGAATTATTTAAGAATTGCTCTCTATTTCACTGTCTTTGTGTTTTGTTTTTGAAATTTATTTTGAAAGTGCGATTTATCGGATTTTCACTGCTGCGTTTATGCCGCTGTACACACGCTTGATTCTCTTACGGAGACATATATATCCATGGGTTTTAAGATTCTTCCTAGTCAGGTATATTCCTAGGCGTTGAATATGTGGTGTTGGGTCCATTTCGTTGAGCAAGGAGTAGGTCTTTTCTATTACATATTTGGCTTATGGAAAGTTATCTGTGCTAATTTCAGTCTCTGGTTTTATGAAGCACCCCAACGCACCTTTCCCCATAAGCAAGCACTAGTTGGTTTTCTAAATTTGAGACCCTGTTCTGTTTTGTAATTCAGTTCATGTGTAGTCAAGTTTACATTCCGTGTATTAGTGATATCTTATGATGTTTCTTTTTCTGTGTGACGTAGTTCACGTAGAATCACCGTACCTGCATCCACTCACTATGCCGCTACGGGCCTGATGACACAGATTTCATTGCTGAGTGATATTGCATTGTACGTACGTGCCACAACTTCTTTATCCATATTTTGCTTTCTGGGATATTTACCTGTTACTGTAGACGAGCTTCTTGTGAACACAGCCGTCCCAAATATTGGGGTGGCTGTCTGTTTTTGATTTTAATTTCCGTAAGCTATAGGACCATAAGTGGAAGTGCCATAGACTGTGTTGCTTTGTTTCTTATGTGTTTCAGGAAACACCATACACTTCTCCAGGCTGGCTGCTGGCAATTTACATCCTGCCAATCAGCATAACAAGGCTCCCTGTTCTCCATATCCTGTCCTACCTTTCTGGATTTTACACTTTTTTCAGATGGCCCTCTTGCCCGGGGGGCAGTGAGACTTCATTGTAGTGCAGATTTCCTTTACAGGCTTGCTTGGTTGGCCAAAAAGGGCGTATGCGTTTTTTCCTGAATATATTCAGGAAAAAACGCATACGCCCTTTTTGGCCAAGTGCATCATTGTCGACGTTCTGCCTCTTTTCCTATGCTTTCAGGGCAATTCCAGTCTACCCCCTGCAATCGTTTTCCTGAAATTCTGCCCCGCTTTCAAGTCCCCTTCGCAGGCTTACTTCAATATATTTTTGGAGGATAGCTGTCATTTATAACTCTGCAGGTTTGTGAATTACAGTGCCCCTGAGCTCCTTTCTTCAACTCGCTTTCTTGTGAACTGGGCACAAAACCGCAGGATTGCTTCAGGCCCTAATCTGTTTCGGGCAGGGCATGCTGAGCCTTTGGTAAATTCCTCTTCCTGGTGGGAAATGAGCGTTACATTTGCCCGTGCAGACACCTACAGCTAGTCTCTCATTGGTTCTCCCTATTCCTGTTCATCTTGCACAGAAATTGCAAGCTGTGCCAAACAGGAGGTTAAAGGCACTGACTCTCCAAGCAGGGAGACTGTTAGTAAATCATCTGGAATGGTGAACCCGAGGACCAGGATACGAAAACTGAGATGCATTTTAAATCATTTCCCCATAACACGGTGGACCATACTGTGGGTTTCACATGCATGTTTTAGCTGGAGGAAGAATCCCTTGAACCTGAAGAGTTGGGACCCATGGAATAGGTACCATACAGTATGACTTCAAAGGGTGTGCATTTGCTCACCTAAACTCACCAATGCTATCAGCCTGAAGTGTCCAGCCTTATGTCTCAACCAGCTCTGGGTGTAGATGTGGTCAATCCCGGTTGCATCACATGCCCTGAGTGAATTATTTAAGAATTGCTCTCTATTTCACTGTCTTTGTGTTTTGTTTTCGAAATTTATTTTGATAATGGGATTTATCGGATTTTCACTGCTGCCTTTCGGCCGCTGTACACACCCTTGATTCTCTTACGGAGACATATATATCCATGGGTTTTAAGATTCTTCCTAGTCAGGTATATTCCTAGGCGTTGAATATGTGGTGTTGGGTCCATTTCGTTGAGCAAGGAGTAGGTCTTGTCTATTACATATTGGGCTTATGGAAAGTTATCTGTGCTAATTTCAGTCTCTGGTTTTATGCAGCACCCCAAGGCACCTTTCCCCATAAGCAAGCACTAGTTGGTTTTCTAAATTTGAGACCCTTTTCTATTTTGTAATTCAGTTCATGTGTAGTCAAGTTTACATTCCGTGTATTCGTGATATCTTATGATGTTTCTTTTTCTGTGTGACGTAGTTCACGTAGAATCACCGTACCTGCATCCACTCACTATGCCGCTATGGGCCTGATGACACAGATTTCATTGCTGAGTGATATTGCATTGTACGTACGTGCCACAAGTTCTTTATCCATTTTTTGCTTTCTGGGATATTTACCTGATACTGTAGACGAGCTTCTTGTGAACACAGCCGTCTCAAATATTGGGGTGGCTGTCTGTTTTTGATTTTAATTTCCGTAAGCTATAGGACCATAAGTGGAAGTGCCATAGGCTGTGTTGCTTTGTTTCTTTCGTGTTTCAGGAAACACCATACACTTCTCCAGGGTGGCTGCTGGCAATTTACATCCTGCCAATCAGCATAACAAGGCTCCCTGTTCTCCATATCCTGTCCTACCTTTCTGGATTTTACACTTTTTTCAGATGGCCCTTTTGCCAGGGGGGCAGTGAGACTTCATTGTAGTGCAGATTTCATTTACAGGCTTGCTTGGTTGGCCAAAAAGGGCGTATGCGTTTTTTCCTGAATATATTCAGGAAAAAACGCATACGCCCTTTTTGGCCAAGTGCATCATTGTCGACGTTCTGCCTCTTTTCCTATGCTTTCAGGGCAATTCCAGTCTACCCCCTGCAATCGTTTTCCTGAAATTCTGCCCCGCTTTCAAGTCCCCTTCGCAGGCTTACTTCAATATATTTTTGGAGGAAAGCTGTCATTTATAACTCTGCAGGTTTGTGAATTACAGTGCCCCTGAGCTCCTTTCTTCAACTCGCTTTCTTGTGAGCTGGGCACAAAACCGCAGGATTGCTTCAGGCCCTAATCTGTTTCCAGCAGGGCACACTGAGCCTTTGTTTAATTCCTCTTCCTGGTGGGCAATGAGCGTTACATTTGCCCGTGCAGACACCTACAGCTAGTCTCTCATTGGTTCTCCCTATTCCTGTTCATTTTGCACAGAAATTGCAAGCTGTGCCAAAGAGGAGGTTAAAGGCACTGACTCTCCAAGCGGGGAGAGTGTTAGTAAAGCATCTGGAATGGTGAACCCGAGGACCAGGATACGAAAACTGAGATGCATTTTAAATCATTTCCCAATCACATGGTGGACGATACTCTTGGTTTCCCATGCATGTTTTAGCTGGAGGAAGAATCCCTTGAACCTGGAGAGTTGGGACCCATGGAATGGGTACCATGCAGTATGACTTCAAAGGGTCTGCATTTGCTCACCGAAACTCACCAATGCTATCAGCCTGAAGTGTCCAGCCTTATGTCTCAACCAGCTCTGGGTGTAGATGTGGTCAATCCCGGTTGCATCACATGCCCTGAGTGAATTATTTAAGAATTGCTCTCTATTTCACTGTCTTTGTGTTTTGTTTTCGAAATTTATTTTGATAATGGGATTTATCGGATTTTCACTGCTGCCTTTCGGCCGCTGTACACACCCTTGATTCTCTTACGGAGACATATATATCCATGGGTTTTAAGATTCTTCCTAGTCAGGTATATTCCTAGGCGTTGAATATGTGGTGTTGGGTCCATTTCGTTGAGCAAGGAGTAGGTCTTGTCTATTACATATTGGGCTTATGGATAGTTATCTGTGCTAATTTCAGTCTCTGGTTTTATGCAGCACCCCAAGGCACCTTTCCCCATAAGCAAGCACTAGTTGGTTTTCTAAATTTGAGACCCTTTTCTATTTTGTAATTCAGTTCATGTGTAGTCAAGTTTACATTCCGTGTATTCGTGATATCTTATGATGTTTCTTTTTCTGTGTGACGTAGTTCACGTAGAATCACCGTACCTGCATCCACTCACTATGCCGCTATGGGCCTGATGACACAGATTTCATTGCTGAGTGATATTGCATTGTACGTACGTGCCACAAGTTCTTTATCCATTTTTTGCTTTCTGGGATATTTACCTGATACTGTAGACGAGCTTCTTGTGAACACAGCCGTCTCAAATATTGGGGTGGCTGTCTGTTTTTGATTTTAATTTCCGTAAGCTATAGGACCATAAGTGGAAGTGCCATAGGCTGTGTTGCTTTGTTTCTTTCGTGTTTCAGGAAACACCATACACTTCTCCAGGGTGGCTGCTGGCAATTTACATCCTGCCAATCAGCATAACAAGGCTCCCTGTTCTCCATATCCTGTCCTACCTTTCTGGATTTTACACTTTTTTCAGATGGCCCTTTTGCCAGGGGGGCAGTGAGACTTCATTGTAGTGCAGATTTCATTTACAGGCTTGCTTGGTTGGCCAAAAAGGGCGTATGCGTTTTTTCCTGAATATATTCAGGAAAAAACGCATACGCCCTTTTTGGCCAAGTGCATCATTGTCGACGTTCTGCCTCTTTTCCTATGCTTTCAGGGCAATTCCAGTCTACCCCCTGCAATCGTTTTCCTGAAATTCTGCCCCGCTTTCAAGTCCCCTTCGCAGGCTTACTTCAATATATTTTTGGAGGAAAGCTGTCATTTATAACTCTGCAGGTTTGTGAATTACAGTGCCCCTGAGCTCCTTTCTTCAACTCGCTTTCTTGTGAGCTGGGCACAAAACCGCAGGATTGCTTCAGGCCCTAATCTGTTTCCAGCAGGGCACACTGAGCCTTTGTTTAATTCCTCTTCCTGGTGGGCAATGAGCGTTACATTTGCCCGTGCAGACACCTACAGCTAGTCTCTCATTGGTTCTCCCTATTCCTGTTCATTTTGCACAGAAATTGCAAGCTGTGCCAAAGAGGAGGTTAAAGGCACTGACTCTCCAAGCGGGGAGAGTGTTAGTAAAGCATCTGGAATGGTGAACCCGAGGACCAGGATACGAAAACTGAGATGCATTTTAAATCATTTCCCAATCACATGGTGGACGATACTCTTGGTTTCCCATGCATGTTTTAGCTGGAGGAAGAATCCCTTGAACCTGGAGAGTTGGGACCCATGGAATGGGTACCATGCAGTATGACTTCAAAGGGTCTGCATTTGCTCACCGAAACTCACCAATGCTATCAGCCTGAAGTGTCCAGCCTTATATCTCAACCAGCTCTGGGTGTAGATGTGTTAAATCCCGGTTGCATCACATGCCCTGAGTGAATTATTTAAGAATTGCTCTCTATTTCACTGTCTTTGTGTTTTGTTTTCGAAATTTATTTTGATAATGGGATTTATCGGATTTTCACTGCTGCGTTTATTCCGCTGTACACACGCTTGATTCTCTTACGGAGACATATATATCCATGGGTTTTAAGATTCTTCCTAGTCAGGTATATTCCTAGGCGTTGAATATGTGGTGTTGGGTCCATTTCGTTGAGCAAGGAGTAGGTCTTGTCTATTACATATTTGGCTTATGGAAAGTTATCTGTGCTAATTTCAGTCTCTGGTTTTATGAAGCACCCCAACGCACCTTTCCCCATAAGCAAGCACTAGTTGGTTTTCTAAATTTGAGACCCTGTTCTGTTTTGTAATTCAGTTCATGTGTAGTCAAGTTTACATTCCGTGTATTAGTGATATCTTATGATGTTTCTTTTTCTGTGTGACGTAGTTCACGTAGAATCACCGTACCTGCATCCACTCACTATGCCGCTACGGGCCTGATGACACAGATTTCATTGCTGAGTGATATTGCATTGTACGTACGTGCCACAACTTCTTTATCCATTTTTTGCTTTCTGGGATATTTACCTGATACTGTAGACGAGCTTCTTGTGAACACAGCCGTCCCAAATATTGGGGTGGCTGTCTGTTTTTGATTTTAATTTCCGTAAGCTATAGGACCATAAGTGGAAGTGCCATAGGCTGTGTTGCTTTGTTTCTTACGTGTTTCAGGAAACACCATACACTTCTCCAGGGTGGCTGCTGGCAATTTACATCCTGCCAATCAGCATAACAAGGCTCCCTGTTCTCCATATCCTGTCCTACCTTTCTGGATTTTACACTTTTTTCAGATGGCCCTTTTGCCCGGTGGGCAGTGAGACTTCATTTTTTTGCAGATTTCCTTTACAGGCTTGCTTGGTTTGCCAAAAAGGGCGTATGCGTTTTTTCCTGAATATATTCAGGAAAAAACGCATACACCATTTTTGGCCAAGTGCATCATTGTCGACGTTGTGCCTCTTTTCCTATGCTTTCAGTGCAATTCCAGTCTACCCCCTGCAATCGTTTTCCTGAAATTCTGCCCCGCTTTCATGTCCCCTTCGCAGGCTTACTTTAATATATTTTTGGAGGATAGCTGTCAATTATAACTCTGCAGCTTTGTGAATTACAGTGCCCCTGAGCTCCGTTCTTCAACTCGCTTTCTTTTGAGCTGGGCACAAAACCGCAGGATTGCTTCAGGCCCTAATCTGTTTCCAGCAGGGCACACTGAGCCTTTGTTTAATTCCTCTTCCTGGTGGGCAATGAGGGTTACATTTGCCCGTGCAGACACCTAGAGGTAGTTTCTCATTGGTTCTCCCTATTCCTGTTCATCTTGCACAGAAATTGCAAGCAGTGCCAAACAGGAGGTTAAAGGCACTGACTCTCCAAGCGGGGAGACTGTTAGTAAAGCATCTGGAATGGTGAACCCGAGGACCAGGATACAAAAACTGAGATGCATTTTAAATCGTTTCCCAATCACACGGTGGACGATACTCTGGGTTTCCCATGCATGTTTTAGCTGGAGGAAGAATCCCTTGAACCTGGAGAGTTGGGACCCATGGAATGGGTACCATGCAGTATGACTTCAAAGGGTCTGCATTTGCTCACCGAAACTCACCAATGTTATCAGCCTGAAGTGTCCAGCCTTATGTCTCAACCAGCTCTGGGTGTAGATGTGGTCAATCCCGGTTGCATCACATGCCCTGAGTGAATTATTTAAGAATTGCTCTCTATTTCACTGTCTTTGTGTTTTGTTTTTGAAATTTATTTTGAAAGTGCGATTTATCGGATTTTCACTGCTGCGTTTATGCCGCTGTACACACGCTTGATTCTCTTACGGAGACATATATATCCATGGGTTTTAAGATTCTTCCTAGTCAGGTATATTCCTAGGCGTTGAATATGTGGTGTTGGGTCCATTTCGTTGAGCAAGGAGTAGGTCTTGTCTATTACATATTTGGCTTATGGAAAGTTATCTGTGCTAATTTCAGTCTCTGGTTTTATGAAGCACCCCAACGCACCTTTCCCCATAAGCAAGCACTAGTTGGTTTTCTAAATTTGAGACCCTGTTCTGTTTTGTAATTCAGTTCATGTGTAGTCAAGTTTACATTCCGTGTATTAGTGATATCTTATGATGTTTCTTTTTCTGTGTGACGTAGTTCACGTAGAATCACCGTACCTGCATCCACTCACTATGCCGCTACGGGCCTGATGACACAGATTTCATTGCTGAGTGATATTGCATTGTACGTACGTGCCACAACTTCTTTATCCATATTTTGCTTTCTGGGATATTTACCTGTTACTGTAGACGAGCTTCTTGTGAACACAGCCGTCCCAAATATTGGGGTGGCTGTCTGTTTTTGATTTTAATTTCCGTAAGCTATAGGACCATAAGTGGAAGTGCCATAGACTGTGTTGCTTTGTTTCTTATGTGTTTCAGGAAACACCATACACTTCTCCAGGCTGGCTGCTGGCAATTTACATCCTGCCAATCAGCATAACAAGGCTCCCTGTTCTCCATATCCTGTCCTACCTTTCTGGATTTTACACTTTTTTCAGATGGCCCTCTTGCCCGGGGGGCAGTGAGACTTCATTGTAGTGCAGATTTCCTTTACAGGCTTGCTTGGTTGGCCAAAAAGGGCGTATGCGTTTTTTCCTGAATATATTCAGGAAAAAACGCATACGCCCTTTTTGGCCAAGTGCATCATTGTCGACGTTCTGCCTCTTTTCCTATGCTTTCAGGGCAATTCCAGTCTACCCCCTGCAATCGTTTTCCTGAAATTCTGCCCCGCTTTCAAGTCCCCTTCGCAGGCTTACTTCAATATATTTTTGGAGGATAGCTGTCATTTATAACTCTGCAGGTTTGTGAATTACAGTGCCCCTGAGCTCCTTTCTTCAACTCGCTTTCTTGTGAACTGGGCACAAAACCGCAGGATTGCTTCAGGCCCTAATCTGTTTCGGGCAGGGCATGCTGAGCCTTTGGTAAATTCCTCTTCCTGGTGGGAAATGAGCGTTACATTTGCCCGTGCAGACACCTACAGCTAGTCTCTCATTGGTTCTCCCTATTCCTGTTCATCTTGCACAGAAATTGCAAGCTGTGCCAAACAGGAGGTTAAAGGCACTGACTCTCCAAGCAGGGAGACTGTTAGTAAATCATCTGGAATGGTGAACCCGAGGACCAGGATACGAAAACTGAGATGCATTTTAAATCATTTCCCCATAACACGGTGGACCATACTGTGGGTTTCACATGCATGTTTTAGCTGGAGGAAGAATCCCTTGAACCTGAAGAGTTGGGACCCATGGAATAGGTACCATACAGTATGACTTCAAAGGGTGTGCATTTGCTCACCTAAACTCACCAATGCTATCAGCCTGAAGTGTCCAGCCTTATGTCTCAACCAGCTCTGGGTGTAGATGTGGTCAATCCCGGTTGCATCACATGCCCTGAGTGAATTATTTAAGAATTGCTCTCTATTTCACTGTCTTTGTGTTTTGTTTTCGAAATTTATTTTGATAATGGGATTTATCGGATTTTCACTGCTGCCTTTCGGCCGCTGTACACACCCTTGATTCTCTTACGGAGACATATATATCCATGGGTTTTAAGATTCTTCCTAGTCAGGTATATTCCTAGGCGTTGAATATGTGGTGTTGGGTCCATTTCGTTGAGCAAGGAGTAGGTCTTGTCTATTACATATTGGGCTTATGGAAAGTTATCTGTGCTAATTTCAGTCTCTGGTTTTATGCAGCACCCCAAGGCACCTTTCCCCATAAGCAAGCACTAGTTGGTTTTCTAAATTTGAGACCCTTTTCTATTTTGTAATTCAGTTCATGTGTAGTCAAGTTTACATTCCGTGTATTCGTGATATCTTATGATGTTTCTTTTTCTGTGTGACGTAGTTCACGTAGAATCACCGTACCTGCATCCACTCACTATGCCGCTATGGGCCTGATGACACAGATTTCATTGCTGAGTGATATTGCATTGTACGTACGTGCCACAAGTTCTTTATCCATTTTTTGCTTTCTGGGATATTTACCTGATACTGTAGACGAGCTTCTTGTGAACACAGCCGTCTCAAATATTGGGGTGGCTGTCTGTTTTTGATTTTAATTTCCGTAAGCTATAGGACCATAAGTGGAAGTGCCATAGGCTGTGTTGCTTTGTTTCTTTCGTCTTTCAGGAAACACCATACACTTCTCCAGGGTGGCTGCTGGCAATTTACATCCTGCCAATCAGCATAACAAGGCTCCCTGTTCTCCATATCCTGTCCTACCTTTCTGGATTTTACACTTTTTTCAGATGGCCCTTTTGCCAGGGGGGCAGTGAGACTTCATTGTAGTGCAGATTTCATTTACAGGCTTGCTTGGTTGGCCAAAAAGGGCGTATGCGTTTTTTCCTGAATATATTCAGGAAAAAACGCATACGCCCTTTTTGGCCAAGTGCATCATTGTCGACGTTCTGCCTCTTTTCCTATGCTTTCAGGGCAATTCCAGTCTACCCCCTGCAATCGTTTTCCTGAAATTCTGCCCCGCTTTCAAGTCCCCTTCGCAGGCTTACTTCAATATATTTTTGGAGGAAAGCTGTCATTTATAACTCTGCAGGTTTGTGAATTACAGTGCCCCTGAGCTCCTTTCTTCAACTCGCTTTCTTGTGAGCTGGGCACAAAACCGCAGGATTGCTTCAGGCCCTAATCTGTTTCCAGCAGGGCACACTGAGCCTTTGTTTAATTCCTCTTCCTGGTGGGCAATGAGCGTTACATTTGCCCGTGCAGACACCTACAGCTAGTCTCTCATTGGTTCTCCCTATTCCTGTTCATTTTGCACAGAAATTGCAAGCTGTGCCAAAGAGGAGGTTAAAGGCACTGACTCTCCAAGCGGGGAGAGTGTTAGTAAAGCATCTGGAATGGTGAACCCGAGGACCAGGATACGAAAACTGAGATGCATTTTAAATCATTTCCCAATCACATGGTGGACGATACTCTTGGTTTCCCATGCATGTTTTAGCTGGAGGAAGAATCCCTTGAACCTGGAGAGTTGGGACCCATGGAATGGGTACCATGCAGTATGACTTCAAAGGGTCTGCATTTGCTCACCGAAACTCACCAATGCTATCAGCCTGAAGTGTCCAGCCTTATATCTCAACCAGCTCTGGGTGTAGATGTGTTAAATCCCGGTTGCATCACATGCCCTGAGTGAATTATTTAAGAATTGCTCTCTATTTCACTGTCTTTGTGTTTTGTTTTCGAAATTTATTTTGATAATGGGATTTATCGGATTTTCACTGCTGCGTTTATTCCGCTGTACACACGCTTGATTCTCTTACGGAGACATATATATCCATGGGTTTTAAGATTCTTCCTAGTCAGGTATATTCCTAGGCGTTGAATATGTGGTGTTGGGTCCATTTCGTTGAGCAAGGAGTAGGTCTTGTCTATTACATATTTGGCTTATGGAAAGTTATCTGTGCTAATTTCAGTCTCTGGTTTTATGAAGCACCCCAACGCACCTTTCCCCATAAGCAAGCACTAGTTGGTTTTCTAAATTTGAGACCCTGTTCTGTTTTGTAATTCAGTTCATGTGTAGTCAAGTTTACATTCCGTGTATTAGTGATATCTTATGATGTTTCTTTTTCTGTGTGACGTAGTTCACGTAGAATCACCATACCTGCATCCACTCACTATGCCGCTACGGGCCTGATGACACAGATTTCATTGCTGAGTGATATTGCATTGTACGTACGTGCCACAACTTCTTTATCCATTTTTTGCTTTCTGGGATATTTACCTGATACTGTAGACGAGCTTCTTGTGAACACAGCCGTCCCAAATATTGGGGTGGCTGTCTGTTTTTGATTTTAATTTCCGTAAGCTATAGGACCATAAGTGGAAGTGCCATAGGCTGTGTTGCTTTGTTTCTTACGTGTTTCAGGAAACACCATACACTTCTCCAGGGTGGCTGCTGGCAATTTACATCCTGCCAATCAGCATAACAAGGCTCCCTGTTCTCCATATCCTGTCCTACCTTTCTGGATTTTACACTTTTTTCAGATGGCCCTTTTGCCCGGTGGGCAGTGAGACTTCATTTTTTTGCAGATTTCCTTTACAGGCTTGCTTGGTTTGCCAAAAAGGGCGTATGCGTTTTTTCCTGAATATATTCAGGAAAAAACGCATACACCATTTTTGGCCAAGTGCATCATTGTCGACGTTGTGCCTCTTTTCCTATGCTTTCAGTGCAATTCCAGTCTACCCCCTGCAATCGTTTTCCTGAAATTCTGCCCCGCTTTCATGTCCCCTTCGCAGGCTTACTTTAATATATTTTTGGAGGATAGCTGTCAATTATAACTCTGCAGCTTTGTGAATTACAGTGCCCCTGAGCTCCGTTCTTCAACTCGCTTTCTTTTGAGCTGGGCACAAAACCGCAGGATTGCTTCAGGCCCTAATCTGTTTCCAGCAGGGCACACTGAGCCTTTGTTTAATTCCTCTTCCTGGTGGGCAATGAGGGTTACATTTGCCCGTGCAGACACCTAGAGGTAGTTTCTCATTGGTTCTCCCTATTCCTGTTCATCTTGCACAGAAATTGCAAGCAGTGCCAAACAGGAGGTTAAAGGCACTGACTCTCCAAGCGGGGAGACTGTTAGTAAAGCATCTGGAATGGTGAACCCGAGGACCAGGATACAAAAACTGAGATGCATTTTAAATCGTTTCCCAATCACACGGTGGACGATACTCTGGGTTTCCCATGCATGTTTTAGCTGGAGGAAGAATCCCTTGAACCTGGAGAGTTGGGACCCATGGAATGGGTACCATGCAGTATGACTTCAAAGGGTCTGCATTTGCTCACCGAAACTCACCAATGTTATCAGCCTGAAGTGTCCAGCCTTATGTCTCAACCAGCTCTGGGTGTAGATGTGGTCAATCCCGGTTGCATCACATGCCCTGAGTGAATTATTTAAGAATTGCTCTCTATTTCACTGTCTTTGTGTTTTGTTTTTGAAATTTATTTTGAAAGTGCGATTTATCGGATTTTCACTGCTGCGTTTATGCCGCTGTACACACGCTTGATTCTCTTACGGAGACATATATATCCATGGGTTTTAAGATTCTTCCTAGTCAGGTATATTCCTAGGCGTTGAATATGTGGTGTTGGGTCCATTTCGTTGAGCAAGGAGTAGGTCTTGTCTATTACATATTTGGCTTATGGAAAGTTATCTGTGCTAATTTCAGTCTCTGGTTTTATGAAGCACCCCAACGCACCTTTCCCCATAAGCAAGCACTAGTTGGTTTTCTAAATTTGAGACCCTGTTCTGTTTTGTAATTCAGTTCATGTGTAGTCAAGTTTACATTCCGTGTATTAGTGATATCTTATGATGTTTCTTTTTCTGTGTGACGTAGTTCACGTAGAATCACCGTACCTGCATCCACTCACTATGCCGCTACGGGCCTGATGACACAGATTTCATTGCTGAGTGATATTGCATTGTACGTACGTGCCACAACTTCTTTATCCATATTTTGCTTTCTGGGATATTTACCTGTTACTGTAGACGAGCTTCTTGTGAACACAGCCGTCCCAAATATTGGGGTGGCTGTCTGTTTTTGATTTTAATTTCCGTAAGCTATAGGACCATAAGTGGAAGTGCCATAGACTGTGTTGCTTTGTTTCTTATGTGTTTCAGGAAACACCATACACTTCTCCAGGCTGGCTGCTGGCAATTTACATCCTGCCAATCAGCATAACAAGGCTCCCTGTTCTCCATATCCTGTCCTACCTTTCTGGATTTTACACTTTTTTCAGATGGCCCTCTTGCCCGGGGGGCAGTGAGACTTCATTGTAGTGCAGATTTCCTTTACAGGCTTGCTTGGTTGGCCAAAAAGGGCGTATGCGTTTTTTCCTGAATATATTCAGGAAAAAACGCATACGCCCTTTTTGGCCAAGTGCATCATTGTCGACGTTCTGCCTCTTTTCCTATGCTTTCAGGGCAATTCCAGTCTACCCCCTGCAATCGTTTTCCTGAAATTCTGCCCCGCTTTCAAGTCCCCTTCGCAGGCTTACTTCAATATATTTTTGGAGGATAGCTGTCATTTATAACTCTGCAGGTTTGTGAATTACAGCGCCCCTGAGCTCCTTTCTTCAACTCGCTTTCTTGTGAACTGGGCACAAAACCGCAGGATTGCTTCAGGCCCTAATCTGTTTCGGGCAGGGCATGCTGAGCCTTTGGTAAATTCCTCTTCCTGGTGGGAAATGAGCGTTACATTTGCCCGTGCAGACACCTACAGCTAGTCTCTCATTGGTTCTCCCTATTCCTGTTCATCTTGCACAGAAATTGCAAGCTGTGCCAAACAGGAGGTTAAAGGCACTGACTCTCCAAGCAGGGAGACTGTTAGTAAATCATCTGGAATGGTGAACCCGAGGACCAGGATACGAAAACTGAGATGCATTTTAAATCATTTCCCCATAACACGGTGGACCATACTGTGGGTTTCACATGCATGTTTTAGCTGGAGGAAGAATCCCTTGAACCTGAAGAGTTGGGACCCATGGAATAGGTACCATACAGTATGACTTCAAACGGTGTGCATTTGCTCACCTAAACTCACCAATGCTATCAGCCTGAAGTGTCCAGCCTTATGTCTCAACCAGCTCTGGGTGTAGATGTGGTCAATCCCGGTTGCATCACATGCCCTGAGTGAATTATTTAAGAATTGCTCTCTATTTCACTGTCTTTGTGTTTTGTTTTCGAAATTTATTTTGATAATGGGATTTATCGGATTTTCACTGCTGCCTTTCGGCCGCTGTATACACCCTTGATTCTCTTACGGAGACATATATATCCATGGGTTTTAAGATTCTTCCTAGTCAGGTATATTCCTAGGCGTTGAATATGTGGTGTTGGGTCCATTTCGTTGAGCAAGGAGTAGGTCTTGTCTATTACATATTGGGCTTATGGAAAGTTATCTGTGCTAATTTCAGTCTCTGGTTTTATGCAGCACCCCAAGGCACCTTTCCCCATAAGCAAGCACTAGTTGGTTTTCTAAATTTGAGACCCTTTTCTATTTTGTAATTCAGTTCATGTGTAGTCAAGTTTACATTCCGTGTATTCGTGATATCTTATGATGTTTCTTTTTCTGTGTGACGTAGTTCACGTAGAATCACCGTACCTGCATCCACTCACTATGCCGCTATGGGCCTGATGACACAGATTTCATTGCTGAGTGATATTGCATTGTACGTACGTGCCACAAGTTCTTTATCCATTTTTTGCTTTCTGGGATATTTACCTGATACTGTAGACGAGCTTCTTGTGAACACAGCCGTCTCAAATATTGGGGTGGCTGTCTGTTTTTGATTTTAATTTCCGTAAGCTATAGGACCATAAGTGGAAGTGCCATAGACTGTGTTGCTTTGTTTCTTTCGTGTTTCAGGAAACACCATACACTTCTCCAGGGTGGCTGCTGGCAATTTACATCCTGCCAATCAGCATAACAAGGCTCCCTGTTCTCCATATCCTGTCCTACCTTTCTGGATTTTACACTTTTTTCAGATGGCCCTTTTGCCAGGGGGGCAGTGAGACTTCATTGTAGTGCAGATTTCATTTACAGGCTTGCTTGGTTGGCCAAAAAGGGCGTATGCGTTTTTTCCTGAATATATTCAGGAAAAAACGCATACGCCCTTTTTGGCCAAGTGCATCATTGTCGACGTTCTGCCTCTTTTCCTATGCTTTCAGGGCAATTCCAGTCTACCCCCTGCAATCGTTTTCCTGAAATTCTGCCCCGCTTTCAAGTCCCCTTCGCAGGCTTACTTCAATATATTTTTGGAGGAAAGCTGTCATTTATAACTCTGCAGGTTTGTGAATTACAGTGCCCCTGAGCTCCTTTCTTCAACACGCTTTCTTGTGAGCTGGGCACAAAACCGCAGGATTGCTTCAGGCCCTAATCTGTTTCCGGCAGGGCACGCTGAGCCTTTGGTTAATTCCTCTTCCTGGTGGGCAATGAGCGTTACATTTGCCCGTGCAGACACCTACAGCTAGTCTCTCATTGGTTCTCCCTATTCCTGTTCATTTTGCACAGAAATTGCAAGCTGTGCCAAAGAGGAGGTTAAAGGAACTGACTCTCCAAGCGGGGAGAGTGTTAGTAAAGCATCTGGAATGGTGAACCCGAGGACCAGGATACGAAAACTGAGATGCATTTTAAATCATTTCCCAATCACATGGTGGACGATACTCTTGGTTTCCCATGCATGTTTTAGCTGGAGGAAGAATCCCTTGAACCTGGAGAGTTGGGACCCATGGAATGGGTACCATGCAGTATGACTTCAAAGGGTCTGCATTTGCTCACCGAAACTCACCAATGCTATCAGCCTGAAGTGTCCAGCCTTATGTCTCAACCAGCTCTGGGTGTAGATGTGTTAAATCCCGGTTGCATCACATGCCCTGAGTGAATTATTTAAGAATTGCTCTCTATTTCACTGTCTTTATGATTTTTTTTTGAAATTTATTTTGATAATGGGATTTATCGGATTTTCACTGCTGCGTTTATGCCGCTGTACACACGCTTGATTCTCTTACGGAGACATATATATCCATGGGTTTTAAGATTCTTCCTAGTCAGGTATATTCCTAGGCGTTGAATATGTGGTGTTGGGTCCATTTCGTTGAGCAAGGAGTAGGTCTTGTCTATTACATATTTGGCTTATGGAAAGTTATCTGTGCTAATTTCAGTCTCTGGTTTTATGAAGCACCCCAACGCACCTTTCCCCATAAGCAAGCACTAGTTGGTTTTCTAAATTTGAGACCCTGTTCTGTTTTGTAATTCAGTTCATGTGTAGTCAAGTTTACATTCCGTGTATTAGTGATATCTTATGATGTTTCTTTTTCTGTGTGACGTAGTTCACGTAGAATCACCGTACCTGCATCCACTCACTATGCCGCTACGGGCCTGATGACACAGATTTCATTGCTGAGTGATATTGCATTGTACGTACGTGCCACAACTTCTTTATCCATATTTTGCTTTCTGGGATATTTACCTGTTACTGTAGACGAGCTTCTTGTGAACACAGCCGTCCCAAATATTGGGGTGGCTGTCTGTTTTTGATTTTAATTTCCGTAAGCTATAGGACCATAAGTGGAAGTGCCATAGACTGTGTTGCTTTGTTTCTTATGTGTTTCAGGAAACACCATACACTTCTCCAGGCTGGCTGCTGGCAATTTACATCCTGCCAATCAGCATAACAAGGCTCCCTGTTCTCCATATCCTGTCCTACCTTTCTGGATTTTACACTTTTTTCAGATGGCCCTCTTGCCCGGGGGGCAGTGAGACTTCATTGTAGTGCAGATTTCCTTTACAGGCTTGCTTGGTTGGCCAAAAAGGGCGTATGCGTTTTTTCCTGAATATATTCAGGAAAAAACGCATACGCCCTTTTTGGCCAAGTGCATCATTGTCGACGTTCTGCCTCTTTTCCTATGCTTTCAGGGCAATTCCAGTCTACCCCCTGCAATCGTTTTCCTGAAATTCTGCCCCGCTTTCAAGTCCCCTTCGCAGGCTTACTTCAATATATTTTTGGAGGATAGCTGTCATTTATAACTCTGCAGGTTTGTGAATTACAGTGCCCCTGAGCTCCTTTCTTCAACTCGCTTTCTTGTGAACTGGGCACAAAACCGCAGGATTGCTTCAGGCCCTAATCTGTTTCGGGCAGGGCATGCTGAGCCTTTGGTAAATTCCTCTTCCTGGTGGGAAATGAGCGTTACATTTGCCCGTGCAGACACCTACAGCTAGTCTCTCATTGGTTCTCCCTATTCCTGTTCATCTTGCACAGAAATTGCAAGCTGTGCCAAACAGGAGGTTAAAGGCACTGACTCTCCAAGCAGGGAGACTGTTAGTAAATCATCTGGAATGGTGAACCCGAGGACCAGGATACGAAAACTGAGATGCATTTTAAATCATTTCCCCATAACACGGTGGACCATACTGTGGGTTTCACATGCATGTTTTAGCTGGAGGAAGAATCCCTTGAACCTGAAGAGTTGGGACCCATGGAATAGGTACCATACAGTATGACTTCAAAGGGTGTGCATTTGCTCACCTAAACTCACCAATGCTATCAGCCTGAAGTGTCCAGCCTTATGTCTCAACCAGCTCTGGGTGTAGATGTGGTCAATCCCGGTTGCATCACATGCCCTGAGTGAATTATTTAAGAATTGCTCCCTATTTCACTGTCTTTGTGTTTTGTTTTCGAAATTTATTTTGATAATGGGATTTATCGGATTTTCACTGCTGCCTTTCGGCCGCTGTACACACCCTTGATTCTCTTACGGAGACATATATATCCATGGGTTTTAAGATTCTTCCTAGTCAGGTATATTCCTAGGCGTTGAATATGTGGTGTTGGGTCCATTTCGTTGAGCAAGGAGTAGGTCTTGTCTATTACATATTGGGCTTATGGAAAGTTATCTGTGCTAATTTCAGTCTCTGGTTTTATGCAGCACCCCAAGGCACCTTTCCCCATAAGCAAGCACTAGTTGGTTTTCTAAATTTGAGACCCTTTTCTATTTTGTAATTCAGTTCATGTGTAGTCAAGTTTACATTCCGTGTATTCGTGATATCTTATGATGTTTCTTTTTCTGTGTGACGTAGTTCACGTAGAATCACCGTACCTGCATCCACTCACTATGCCGCTATGGGCCTGATGACACAGATTTCATTGCTGAGTGATATTGCATTGTACGTACGTGCCACAAGTTCTTTATCCATTTTTTGCTTTCTGGGATATTTACCTGATACTGTAGACGAGCTTCTTGTGAACACAGCCGTCTCAAATATTGGGGTGGCTGTCTGTTTTTGATTTTAATTTCCGTAAGCTATAGGACCATAAGTGGAAGTGCCATAGGCTGTGTTGCTTTGTTTCTTTCGTGTTTCAGGAAACACCATACACTTCTCCAGGGTGGCTGCTGGCAATTTACATCCTGCCAATCAGCATAACAAGGCTCCCTGTTCTCCATATCCTGTCCTACCTTTCTGGATTTTACACTTTTTTCAGATGGCCCTTTTGCCAGGGGGGCAGTGAGACTTCATTGTAGTGCAGATTTCATTTACAGGCTTGCTTGGTTGGCCAAAAAGGGCGTATGTGTTTTTTCCTGAATATATTCAGGAAAAAACGCATACGCCCTTTTTGGCCAAGTGCATCATTGTCGACGTTCTGCCTCTTTTCCTATGCTTTCAGGGCAATTCCAGTCTACCCCCTGCAATCGTTTTCCTGAAATTCTGCCCCGCTTTCAAGTCCCCTTCGCAGGCTTACTTCAATATATTTTTGGAGGAAAGCTGT
This sequence comes from Phocoena phocoena, assembly GCF_963924675.1. NCBI lineage: Eukaryota > Metazoa > Chordata > Mammalia > Artiodactyla > Phocoenidae > Phocoena > Phocoena phocoena. Next base: position 70,183 of record NW_027077389.1, on the reverse strand, counting down.
CATTTATAACTCTGCAGGTTTGTGAATTACAGTGCCCCTGAGCTCCTTTCTTCAACTCGCTTTCTTGTGAGCTGGGCACAAAACCGCAGGATTGCTTCAGGCCCTAATCTGTTTCCAGCAGGGCACACTGAGCCTTTGTTTAATTCCTCTTCCTGGTGGGCAATGAGCGTTACATTTGCCCGTGCAGACACCTACAGCTAGTCTCTCATTGGTTCTCCCTATTCCTGTTCATTTTGCACAGAAATTGCAAGCTGTGCCAAAGAGGAGGTTAAAGGCACTGACTCTCCAAGCGGGGAGAGTGTTAGTAAAGCATCTGGAATGGTGAACCCGAGGACCAGGATACGAAAACTGAGATGCATTTTAAATCATTTCCCAATCACATGGTGGACGATACTCTTGGTTTCCCATGCATGTTTTAGCTGGAGGAAGAATCCCTTGAACCTGGAGAGTTGGGACCCATGGAATGGGTACCATGCAGTATGACTTCAAAGGGTCTGCATTTGCTCACCGAAACTCACCAATGCTATCAGCCTGAGGTGTCCAGCCTTATGTCTCAACCAGCTCTGGGTGTAGATGTGTTAAATCCCGGTTGCATCACATGCCCTGAGTGAATTATTTAAGAATTGCTCTCTATTTCACTGTCTTTATGATTTTTTTTTGAAATTTATTTTGATAATGGGATTTATCGGATTTTCACTGCTGCGTTTATGCCGCTGTACACACGCTTGATTCTCTTACGGAGACATATATATCCATGGGTTTTAAGATTCTTCCTAGTCAGGTATATTCCTAGGCGTTGAATATGTGGTGTTGGGTCCATTTCGTTGAGCAAGGAGTAGGTCTTGTCTATTACATATTTGGCTTATGGAAAGTTATCTGTGCTAATTTCAGTCTCTGGTTTTATGAAGCACCCCAACGCACCTTTCCCCATAAGCAAGCACTAGTTGGTTTTCTAAATTTGAGACCCTGTTCTGTTTTGTAATTCAGTTCATGTGTAGTCAAGTTTACATTCCGTGTATTAGTGATATCTTATGATGTTTCTTTTTCTGTGTGACGTAGTTCACGTAGAATCACCGTACCTGCATCCACTCACTATGCCGCTACGGGCCTGATGACACAGATTTCATTGCTGAGTGATATTGCATTGTACGTACGTGCCACAACTTCTTTATCCATATTTTGCTTTCTGGGATATTTACCTGTTACTGTAGACGAGCTTCTTGTGAACACAGCCGTCCCAAATATTGGGGTGGCTGTCTGTTTTTGATTTTAATTTCCGTAAGCTATAGGACCATAAGTGGAAGTGCCATAGACTGTGTTGCTTTGTTTCTTATGTGTTTCAGGAAACACCATACACTTCTCCAGGCTGGCTGCTGGCAATTTACATCCTGCCAATCAGCATAACAAGGCTCCCTGTTCTCCATATCCTGTCCTACCTTTCTGGATTTTACACTTTTTTCAGATGGCCCTCTTGCCCGGGGGGCAGTGAGACTTCATTGTAGTGCAGATTTCCTTTACAGGCTTGCTTGGTTGGCCAAAAAGGGCGTATGCGTTTTTTCCTGAATATATTCAGGAAAAAACGCATACGCCCTTTTTGGCCAAGTGCATCATTGTCGACGTTCTGCCTCTTTTCCTATGCTTTCAGGGCAATTCCAGTCTACCCCCTGCAATCGTTTTCCTGAAATTCTGCCCCGCTTTCAAGTCCCCTTCGCAGGCTTACTTCAATATATTTTTGGAGGATAGCTGTCATTTATAACTCTGCAGGTTTGTGAATTACAGTGTCCCTGAGCTCCTTTCTTCAACTCGCTTTCTTGTGAACTGGGCACAAAACCGCAGGATTGCTTCAGGCCCTAATCTGTTTCGGGCAGGGCATGCTGAGCCTTTGGTAAATTCCTCTTCCTGGTGGGAAATGAGCGTTACATTTGCCCGTGCAGACACCTACAGCTAGTCTCTCATTGGTTCTCCCTATTCCTGTTCATCTTGCACAGAAATTGCAAGCTGTGCCAAACAGGAGGTTAAAGGCACTGACTCTCCAAGCAGGGAGACTGTTAGTAAATCATCTGGAATGGTGATCCCGAGGACCAGGATACGAAAACTGAGATGCATTTTAAATCATTTCCCCATAACACGGTGGACCATACTGTGGGTTTCACATGCATGTTTTAGCTGGAGGAAGAATTCCTTGAACCTGAAGAGTTGGGACCCATGGAATAGGTACCATACAGTATGACTTCAAAGGGTGTGCATTTGCTCACCTAAACTCACCAATGCTATCAGCCTGAAGTGTCCAGCCTTATGTCTCAACCAGCTCTGGGTGTAGATGTGGTCAATCCCGGTTGCATCACATGCCCTGAGTGAATTATTTAAGAATTGCTCTCTATTTCACTGTCTTTGTGTTTTGTTTTCGAAATTTATTTTGATAATGGGATTTATCGGATTTTCACTGCTGCCTTTCGGCCGCTGTACACACCCTTGATTCTCTTACGGAGACATATATATCCATGGGTTTTAAGATTCTTCCTAGTCAGGTATATTCCTAGGCGTTGAATATGTGGTGTTGGGTCCATTTCGTTGAGCAAGGAGTAGGTCTTGTCTATTACATATTGGGCTTATGGAAAGTTATCTGTGCTAATTTCAGTCTCTGGTTTTATGCAGCACCCCAAGGCACCTTTCCCCATAAGCAAGCACTAGTTGGTTTTCTAAATTTGAGGCCCTGTTCTGTTTTGTAATTCAGTTCATGTGTAGTCAAGTTTACATTCCGTGTATTCGTGATATCTTATGATGTTTCTTTTTCTGTGTGACGTAGTTCACGTAGAATCACCGTACCTGCATCCACTCACTATGCCGCTATGGGCCTGATGACACAGATTTCATTGCTGAGTGATATTGCATTGTACGTACGTGCCACAAGTTCTTTATCCATTTTTTGCTTTCTGGGATATTTACCTGATACTGTAGACGAGCTTCTTGTGAACACAGCCGTCTCAAATATTGGGGTGGCTGTCTGTTTTTGATTTTAATTTCCGTAAGCTATAGGACCATAAGTGGAAGTGCCATAGGCTGTGTTGCTTTGTTTCTTTCGTGTTTCAGGAAACACCATACACTTCTCCAGGGTGGCTGCTGGCAATTTACATCCTGCCAATCAGCATAACAAGGCTCCCTGTTCTCCATATCCTGTCCTACCTTTCTGGATTTTACACTTTTTTCAGATGGCCCTTTTGCCAGGGGGGCAGTGAGACTTCATTGTAGTGCAGATTTCATTTACAGGCTTGCTTGGTTGGCCAAAAAGGGCGTATGCGTTTTTTCCTGAATATATTCAGGAAAAAACGCATACGCCCTTTTTGGCCAAGTGCATCATTGTCGACGTTCTGCCTCTTTTCCTATGCTTTCAGGGCAATTCCAGTCTACCCCCTGCAATCGTTTTCCTGAAATTCTGCCCCGCTTTCAAGTCCCCTTCGCAGGCTTACTTCAATATATTTTTGGAGGAAAGCTGTCATTTATAACTCTGCAGGTTTGTGAATTACAGTGCCCCTGAGCTCCTTTCTTCAACTCGCTTTCTTGTGAGCTGGGCACAAAACCGCAGGATTGCTTCAGGCCCTAATCTGTTTCCAGCAGGGCACACTGAGCCTTTGTTTAATTCCTCTTCCTGGTGGGCAATGAGCGTTACATTTGCCCGTGCAGACACCTACAGCTAGTCTCTCATTGGTTCTCCCTATTCCTGTTCATTTTGCACAGAAATTGCAAGCTGTGCCAAAGAGGAGGTTAAAGGCACTGACTCTCCAAGCGGGGAGAGTGTTAGTAAAGCATCTGGAATGGTGAACCCGAGGACCAGGATACGAAAACTGAGATGCATTTTAAATCATTTCCCAATCACATGGTGGACGATACTCTTGGTTTCCCATGCATGTTTTAGCTGGAGGAAGAATCCCTTGAACCTGGAGAGTTGGGACCCATGGAATGGGTACCATGCAGTATGACTTCAAAGGGTCTGCATTTGCTCACCGAAACTCACCAATGCTATCAGCCTGAAGTGTCCAGCCTTATGTCTCAACCAGCTCTGGGTGTAGATGTGTTAAATCCCGGTTGCATCACATGCCCTGAGTGAATTATTTAAGAATTGCTCTCTATTTCACTGTCTTTATGATTTTTTTTGAAATTTATTTTGATAATGGGATTTATCGGATTTTCACTGCTGCGTTTATGCCGCTGTACACACGCTTGATTCTCTTACGGAGACATATATATCCATGGGTTTTAAGATTCTTCCGAGTCAGGTATATTCCTAGGCGTTGAATATGTGGTGTTGGGTCCATTTCGTTGAGCAAGGAGTAGGTCTTGTCTATTACATATTTGGCTTATGGAAAGTTATCTGTGCTAATTTCAGTCTCTGGTTTTATGAAGCACCCCAACGCACCTTTCCCCATAAGCAAGCACTAGTTGGTTTTCTAAATTTGAGACCCTGTTCTGTTTTGTAATTCAGTTCATGTGTAGTCAAGTTTACATTCCGTGTATTAGTGATATCTTATGATGTTTCTTTTTCTGTGTGACGTAGTTCACGTAGAATCACCGTACCTGCATCCACTCACTATGCCGCTACGGGCCTGATGACACAGATTTCATTGCTGAGTGATATTGCATTGTACGTACGTGCCACAACTTCTTTATCCATATTTTGCTTTCTGGGATATTTACCTGTTACTGTAGACGAGCTTCTTGTGAACACAGCCGTCCCAAATATTGGGGTGGCTGTCTGTTTTTGATTTTAATTTCCGTAAGCTATAGGACCATAAGTGGAAGTGCCATAGACTGTGTTGCTTTGTTTCTTATGTGTTTCAGGAAACACCATACACTTCTCCAGGCTGGCTGCTGGCAATTTACATCCTGCCAATCAGCATAACAAGGCTCCCTGTTCTCCATATCCTGTCCTACCTTTCTGGATTTTACACTTTTTTCAGATGGCCCTCTTGCCCGGGGGGCAGTGAGACTTCATTGTAGTGCAGATTTCCTTTACAGGCTTGCTTGGTTGGCCAAAAAGGGCGTATGCGTTTTTTCCTGAATATATTCAGGAAAAAACGCATACGCCCTTTTTGGCCAAGTGCATCATTGTCGACGTTCTGCCTCTTTTCCTATGCTTTCAGGGCAATTCCAGTCTACCCCCTGCAATCGTTTTCCTGAAATTCTGCCCCGCTTTCAAGTCCCCTTCGCAGGCTTACTTCAATATATTTTTGGAGGATAGCTGTCATTTATAACTCTGCAGGTTTGTGAATTACAGTGCCCCTGAGCTCCTTTCTTCAACTCGCTTTCTTGTGAACTGGGCACAAAACCGCAGGATTGCTTCAGGCCCTAATCTGTTTCGGGCAGGGCATGCTGAGCCTTTGGTAAATTCCTCTTCCTGGTGGGAAATGAGCGTTACATTTGCCCGTGCAGACACCTACAGCTAGTCTCTCATTGGTTCTCCCTATTCCTGTTCATCTTGCACAGAAATTGCAAGCTGTGCCAAACAGGAGGTTAAAGGCACTGACTCTCCAAGCAGGGAGACTGTTAGTAAATCATCTGGAATGGTGAACCCGAGGACCAGGATACGAAAACTGAGATGCATTTTAAATCATTTCCCCATAACACGGTGGACCATACTGTGGGTTTCACATGCATGTTTTAGCTGGAGGAAGAATCCCTTGAACCTGAAGAGTTGGGACCCATGGAATAGGTACCATACAGTATGACTTCAAAGGGTGTGCATTTGCTCACCTAAACTCACCAATGCTATCAGCCTGAAGTGTCCAGCCTTATGTCTCAACCAGCTCTGGGTGTAGATGTGGTCAATCCCGGTTGCATCACATGCCCTGAGTGAATTATTTAAGAATTGCTCCCTATTTCACTGTCTTTGTGTTTTGTTTTCGAAATTTATTTTGATAATGGGATTTATCGGATTTTCACTGCTGCCTTTCGGCCGCTGTACACACCCTTGATTCTCTTACGGAGACATATATATCCATGGGTTTTAAGATTCTTCCTAGTCAGGTATATTCCTAGGCGTTGAATATGTGGTGTTGGGTCCATTTCGTTGAGCAAGGAGTAGGTCTTGTCTATTACATATTGGGCTTATGGAAAGTTATCTGTGCTAATTTCAGTCTCTGGTTTTATGCAGCACCCCAAGGCACCTTTCCCCATAAGCAAGCACTAGTTGGTTTTCTAAATTTGAGACCCTTTTCTATTTTGTAATTCAGTTCATGTGTAGTCAAGTTTACATTCCGTGTATTCGTGATATCTTATGATGTTTCTTTTTCTGTGTGACGTAGTTCACGTAGAATCACCGTACCTGCATCCACTCACTATGCCGCTATGGGCCTGATGACACAGATTTCATTGCTGAGTGATATTGCATTGTACGTACGTGCCACAAGTTCTTTATCCATTTTTTGCTTTCTGGGATATTTACCTGATACTGTAGACGAGCTTCTTGTGAACACAGCCGTCTCAAATATTGGGGTGGCTGTCTGTTTTTGATTTTAATTTCCGTAAGCTATAGGACCATAAGTGGAAGTGCCATAGGCTGTGTTGCTTTGTTTCTTTCGTGTTTCAGGAAACACCATACACTTCTCCAGGGTGGCTGCTGGCAATTTACATCCTGCCAATCAGCATAACAAGGCTCCCTGTTCTCCATATCCTGTCCTACCTTTCTGGATTTTACACTTTTTTCAGATGGCCCTTTTGCCAGGGGGGCAGTGAGACTTCATTGTAGTGCAGATTTCATTTACAGGCTTGCTTGGTTGGCCAAAAAGGGCGTATGCGTTTTTTCCTGAATATATTCAGGAAAAAACGCATACGCCCTTTTTGGCCAAGTGCATCATTGTCGACGTTCTGCCTCTTTTCCTATGCTTTCAGGGCAATTCCAGTCTACCCCCTGCAATCGTTTTCCTGAAATTCTGCCCCGCTTTCAAGTCCCCTTCGCAGGCTTACTTCAATATATTTTTGGAGGAAAGCTGTCATTTATAACTCTGCAGGTTTGTGAATTACAGTGCCCCTGAGCTCCTTTCTTCAACTCGCTTTCTTGTGAGCTGGGCACAAAACCGCAGGATTGCTTCAGGCCCTAATCTGTTTCCAGCAGGGCACACTGAGCCTTTGTTTAATTCCTCTTCCTGGTGGGCAATGAGCGTTACATTTGCCCGTGCAGACACCTACAGCTAGTCTCTCATTGGTTCTCCCTATTCCTGTTCATTTTGCACAGAAATTGCAAGCTGTGCCAAAGAGGAGGTTAAAGGCACTGACTCTCCAAGCGGGGAGAGTGTTAGTAAAGCATCTGGAATGGTGAACCCGAGGACCAGGATACGAAAACTGAGATGCATTTTAAATCATTTCCCAATCACATGGTGGACGATACTCTTGGTTTCCCATGCATGTTTTAGCTGGAGGAAGAATCCCTTGAACCTGGAGAGTTGGGACCCATGGAATGGGTACCATGCAGTATGACTTCAAAGGGTCTGCATTTGCTCACCGAAACTCACCAATGCTATCAGCCTGAAGTGTCCAGCCTTATGTCTCAACCAGCTCTGGGTGTAGATGTGTTAAATCCCGGTTGCATCACATGCCCTGAGTGAATTATTTAAGAATTGCTCTCTATTTCACTGTCTTTATGATTTTTTTTTGAAATTTATTTTGATAATGGGATTTATCGGATTTTCACTGCTGCGTTTATGCCGCTGTACACACGCTTGATTCTCTTACGGAGACATATATATCCATGGGTTTTAAGATTCTTCCTAGTCAGGTATATTCCTAGGCGTTGAATATGTGGTGTTGGGTCCATTTCGTTGAGCAAGGAGTAGGTCTTGTCTATTACATATTTGGCTTATGGAAAGTTATCTGTGCTAATTTCAGTCTCTGGTTTTATGAAGCACCCCAACGCACCTTTCCCCATAAGCAAGCACTAGTTGGTTTTCTAAATTTGAGACCCTGTTCTGTTTTGTAATTCAGTTCATGTGTAGTCAAGTTTACATTCCGTGTATTAGTGATATCTTATGATGTTTCTTTTTCTGTGTGACGTAGTTCACGTAGAATCACCGTACCTGCATCCACTCACTATGCCGCTACGGGCCTGATGACACAGATTTCATTGCTGAGTGATATTGCATTGTACGTACGTGCCACAACTTCTTTATCCATATTTTGCTTTCTGGGATATTTACCTGTTACTGTAGACGAGCTTCTTGTGAACACAGCCGTCCCAAATATTGGGGTGGCTGTCTGTTTTTGATTTTAATTTCCGTAAGCTATAGGACCATAAGTGGAAGTGCCATAGACTGTGTTGCTTTGTTTCTTATGTGTTTCAGGAAACACCATACACTTCTCCAGGCTGGCTGCTGGCAATTTACATCCTGCCAATCAGCATAACAAGGCTCCCTGTTCTCCATATCCTGTCCTACCTTTCTGGATTTTACACTTTTTTCAGATGGCCCTCTTGCCCGGGGGGCAGTGAGACTTCATTGTAGTGCAGATTTCCTTTACAGGCTTGCTTGGTTGGCCAAAAAGGGCGTATGCGTTTTTTCCTGAATATATTCAGGAAAAAACGCATACGCCCTTTTTGGCCAAGTGCATCATTGTCGACGTTCTGCCTCTTTTCCTATGCTTTCAGGGCAATTCCAGTCTACCCCCTGCAATCGTTTTCCTGAAATTCTGCCCCGCTTTCAAGTCCCCTTCGCAGGCTTACTTCAATATATTTTTGGAGGATAGCTGTCATTTATAACTCTGCAGGTTTGTGAATTACAGTGTCCCTGAGCTCCTTTCTTCAACTCGCTTTCTTGTGAACTGGGCACAAAACCGCAGGATTGCTTCAGGCCCTAATCTGTTTCGGGCAGGGCATGCTGAGCCTTTGGTAAATTCCTCTTCCTGGTGGGAAATGAGCGTTACATTTGCCCGTGCAGACACCTACAGCTAGTCTCTCATTGGTTCTCCCTATTCCTGTTCATCTTGCACAGAAATTGCAAGCTGTGCCAAACAGGAGGTTAAAGGCACTGACTCTCCAAGCAGGGAGACTGTTAGTAAATCATCTGGAATGGTGATCCCGAGGACCAGGATACGAAAACTGAGATGCATTTTAAATCATTTCCCCATAACACGGTGGACCATACTGTGGGTTTCACATGCATGTTTTAGCTGGAGGAAGAATTCCTTGAACCTGAAGAGTTGGGACCCATGGAATAGGTACCATACAGTATGACTTCAAAGGGTGTGCATTTGCTCACCTAAACTCACCAATGCTATCAGCCTGAAGTGTCCAGCCTTATGTCTCAACCAGCTCTGGGTGTAGATGTGGTCAATCCCGGTTGCATCACATGCCCTGAGTGAATTATTTAAGAATTGCTCTCTATTTCACTGTCTTTGTGTTTTGTTTTCGAAATTTATTTTGATAATGGGATTTATCGGATTTTCACTGCTGCCTTTCGGCCGCTGTACACACCCTTGATTCTCTTACGGAGACATATATATCCATGGGTTTTAAGATTCTTCCTAGTCAGGTATATTCCTAGGCGTTGAATATGTGGTGTTGGGTCCATTTCGTTGAGCAAGGAGTAGGTCTTGTCTATTACATATTGGGCTTATGGAAAGTTATCTGTGCTAATTTCAGTCTCTGGTTTTATGCAGCACCCCAAGGCACCTTTCCCCATAAGCAAGCACTAGTTGGTTTTCTAAATTTGAGGCCCTGTTCTGTTTTGTAATTCAGTTCATGTGTAGTCAAGTTTACATTCCGTGTATTCGTGATATCTTATGATGTTTCTTTTTCTGTGTGACGTAGTTCACGTAGAATCACCGTACCTGCATCCACTCACTATGCCGCTATGGGCCTGATGACACAGATTTCATTGCTGAGTGATATTGCATTGTACGTACGTGCCACAAGTTCTTTATCCATTTTTTGCTTTCTGGGATATTTACCTGATACTGTAGACGAGCTTCTTGTGAACACAGCCGTCTCAAATATTGGGGTGGCTGTCTGTTTTTGATTTTAATTTCCGTAAGCTATAGGACCATAAGTGGAAGTGCCATAGGCTGTGTTGCTTTGTTTCTTTCGTGTTTCAGGAAACACCATACACTTCTCCAGGGTGGCTGCTGGCAATTTACATCCTGCCAATCAGCATAACAAGGCTCCCTGTTCTCCATATCCTGTCCTACCTTTCTGGATTTTACACTTTTTTCAGATGGCCCTTTTGCCAGGGGGGCAGTGAGACTTCATTGTAGTGCAGATTTCATTGACAGGCTTGCTTGGTTGGCCAAAAAGGGCGTATGCGTTTTTTCCTGAATATATTCAGGAAAAAACGCATACGCCCTTTTTGGCCAAGTGCATCATTGTCGACGTTCTGCCTCTTTTCCTATGCTTTCAGGGCAATTCCAGTCTACCCCCTGCAATCGTTTTCCTGAAATTCTGCCCCGCTTTCAAGTCCCCTTCGCAGGCTTACTTCAATATATTTTTGGAGGAAAGCTGTCATTTATAACTCTGCAGGTTTGTGAATTACAGTGCCCCTGAGCTCCTTTCTTCAACTCGCTTTCTTGTGAGCTGGGCACAAAACCGCAGGATTGCTTCAGGCCCTAATCTGTTTCCAGCAGGGCACACTGAGCCTTTGTTTAATTCCTCTTCCTGGTGGGCAATGAGCGTTACATTTGCCCGTGCAGACACCTACAGCTAGTCTCTCATTGGTTCTCCCTATTCCTGTTCATTTTGCACAGAAATTGCAAGCTGTGCCAAAGAGGAGGTTAAAGGCACTGACTCTCCAAGCGGGGAGAGTGTTAGTAAAGCATCTGGAATGGTGAACCCGAGGACCAGGATACGAAAACTGAGATGCATTTTAAATCATTTCCCAATCACATGGTGGACGATACTCTTGGTTTCCCATGCATGTTTTAGCTGGAGGAAGAATCCCTTGAGCCTGGAGAGTTGGGACCCATGGAATGGGTACCATGCAGTATGACTTCAAAGGGTCTGCATTTGCTCACCGAAACTCACCAATGCTATCAGCCTGAAGTGTCCAGCCTTATGTCTCAACCAGCTCTGGGTGTAGATGTGTTAAATCCCGGTTGCATCACATGCCCTGAGTGAATTATTTAAGAATTGCTCTCTATTTCACTGTCTTTATGATTTTTTTTGAAATTTATTTTGATAATGGGATTTATCGGATTTTCACTGCTGCGTTTATGCCGCTGTACACACGCTTGATTCTCTTACGGAGACATATATATCCATGGGTTTTAAGATTCTTCCTAGTCAGGTATATTCCTAGGCGTTGAATATGTGGTGTTGGGTCCATTTCGTTGAGCAAGGAGTAGGTCTTGTCTATTACATATTTGGCTTATGGAAAGTTATCTGTGCTAATTTCAGTCTCTGGTTTTATGAAGCACCCCAACGCACCTTTCCCCATAAGCAAGCACTAGTTGGTTTTCTAAATTTGAGACCCTGTTCTGTTTTGTAATTCAGTTCATGTGTAGTCAAGTTTACATTCCGTGTATTAGTGATATCTTATGATGTTTCTTTTTCTGTGTGACGTAGTTCACGTAGAATCACCGTACCTGCATCCACTCACTATGCCGCTACGGGCCTGATGACACAGATTTCATTGCTGAGTGATATTGCATTGTACGTACGTGCCACAACTTCTTTATCCATATTTTGCTTTCTGGGATATTTACCTGTTACTGTAGACGAGCTTCTTGTGAACACAGCCGTCCCAAATATTGGGGTGGCTGTCTGTTTTTGATTTTAATTTCCGTAAGCTATAGGACCATAAGTGGAAGTGCCATAGACTGTGTTGCTTTGTTTCTTATGTGTTTCAGGAAACACCATACACTTCTCCAGGCTGGCTGCTGGCAATTTACATCCTGCCAATCAGCATAACAAGGCTCCCTGTTCTCCATATCCTGTCCTACCTTTCTGGATTTTACACTTTTTTCAGATGGCCCTCTTGCCCGGGGGGCAGTGAGACTTCATTGTAGTGCAGATTTCCTTTACAGGCTTGCTTGGTTGGCCAAAAAGTGCGTATGCGTTTTTTCCTGAATATATTCAGGAAAAAACGCATACGCCCTTTTTGGCCAAGTGCATCATTGTCGACGTTCTGCCTCTTTTCCTATGCTTTCAGGGCAATTCCAGTCTACCCCCTGCAATCGTTTTCCAGAAATTCTGCCCCGCTTTCAAGTCCCCTTCGCAGGCTTACTTCAATATATTTTTGGAGGATAGCTGTCATTTATAACTCTGCAGGTTTGTGAATTACAGTGCCCCTGAGCTCCTTTCTTCAACTCGCTTTCTTGTGAACTGGGCACAAAACCGCAGGATTGCTTCAGGCCCTAATCTGTTTCGGGCAGGGCATGCTGAGCCTTTGGTAAATTCCTCTTCCTGGTGGGAAATGAGCGTTACATTTGCCCGTGCAGACACCTACAGCTAGTCTCTCATTGGTTCTCCCTATTCCTGTTCATCTTGCACAGAAATTGCAAGCTGTGCCAAACAGGAGGTTAAAGGCACTGACTCTCCAAGCAGGGAGACTGTTAGTAAATCATCTGGAATGGTGAACCCGAGGACCAGGATACGAAAACTGAGATGCATTTGAAATCATTTCCCCATAACACGGTGGACCATACTGTGGGTTTCACATGCATGTTTTAGCTGGAGGAAGAATCCCTTGAACCTGAAGAGTTGGGACCCATGGAATAGGTACCATACAGTATGACTTCAAACGGTGTGCATTTGCTCACCTAAACTCACCAATGCTATCAGCCTGAAGTGTCCAGCCTTATGTCTCAACCAGCTCTGGGTGTAGATGTGGTCAATCCCGGTTGCATCACATGCCCTGAGTGAATTATTTAAGAATTGCTCTCTATTTCACTGTCTTTGTGTTTTGTTTTCGAAATTTATTTTGATAATGGGATTTATCGGATTTTCACTGCTGCCTTTCGGCCACTGTACACACCCTTGATTCTCTTACGGAGACATATATATCCATGGGTTTTAAGATTCTTCCTAGTCAGGTATATTCCTAGGCGTTGAATATGTGGTGTTGGGTCCATTTCGTTGAGCAAACAGTAGGTCTTGTCTATTACATATTGGGCTTATGGAAAGTTATCTGTGCTAATTTCAGTCTCTGGTTTTATGCAGCACCCCAAGGCACCTTTCCCCATAAGCAAGCACTAGTTGGTTTTCTAAATTTGAGACCCTTTTCTATTTTGTAATTCAGTTCATGTGTAGTCAAGTTTACATTCCGTGTATTCGTGATATCTTATGATGTTTCTTTTTCTGTGTGACGTAGTTCACGTAGAATCACCGTACCTGCATCCACTCACTATGCCGCTATGGGCCTGATGACACAGATTTCATTGCTGAGTGATATTGCATTGTACGTACGTGGCACAACTTCTTTATCCATTTTTTGCTTTCTGGGATATTTACCTGATACTGTAGACGAGCTTCTTGTGAACACAGCCGTCTCAAATATTGGGGTGGCTGTCTGTTTTTGATTTTAATTTCCGTAAGCTATAGGACCATAAGTGGAAGTGCCATAGGCTGTGTTGCTTTGTTTCTTTCGTGTTTCAGGAAACACCATACACTTCTCCAGGGTGGCTGCTGGCAATTTACATCCTGCCAATCAGCATAACAAGGCTCCCTGTTCTCCATATCCTGTCCTACCTTTCTGGATTTTACACTTTTTTCAGATGGCCCTTTTGCCAGGGGGGCAGTGAGACTTCATTGTAGTGCAGATTTCATTTACAGGCTTGCTTGGTTGGCCAAAAAGGGCGTATGCGTTTTTTCCTGAATATATTCAGGAAAAAACGCATACGCCCTTTTTGGCCAAGTGCATCATTGTCGACGTTCTGCCTCTTTTCCTATGCTTTCAGGGCAATTCCAGTCTACCCCCTGCAATCGTTTTCCTGAAATTCTGCCCCGCTTTCAAGTCCCCTTCGCAGGCTTACTTCAATATATTTTTGGAGGAAAGCTGTCATTTATAACTCTGCAGGTTTGTGAATTACAGTGCCCCTGAGCTCCTTTCTTCAACTTGCTTTCTTGTGAGCTGGGCACAAAACCGCAGGATTGCTTCAGGCCCTAATCTGTTTCCAGCAGGGCACACTGAGCCTTTGTTTAATTCCTCTTCCTGGTGGGCAATGAGCGTTACATTTGCCCGTGCAGACACCTACAGCTAGTCTCTCATTGGTTCTCCCTATTCCTGTTCATTTTGCACAGAAATTGCAAGCTGTGCCAAAGAGGAGGTTAAAGGCACTGACTCTCCAAGCGGGGAGAGTGTTAGTAAAGCATCTGGAATGGTGAACCCGAGGACCAGGATACGAAAACTGAGATGCATTTTAAATCATTTCCCAATCACATGGTGGACGATACTCTTGGTTTCCCATGCATGTTTTAGCTGGAGGAAGAATCCCTTGAACCTGGAGAGTTGGGACCCATGGAATGGGTACCATGCAGTATGACTTCAAAGGGTCTGCATTTGCTCACCGAAACTCACCAATGCTATCAGCCTGAAGTGTCCAGCCTTATGTCTCAACCAGCTCTGGGTGTAGATGTGTTAAATCCCGGTTGCATCACATGCCCTGAGTGAATTATTTAAGAATTGCTCTCTATTTCACTGTCTTTATGATTTTTTTTTGAAATTTATTTTGATAATGGGATTTATCGGATTTTCACTGCTGCGTTTATGCCGCTGTACACATGCTTGATTCTCTTACGGAGACATATATATCCATGGGTTTTAAGATTCTTCCGAGTCAGGTATATTCCTAGGCGTTGAATATGTGGTGTTGGGTCCATTTCGTTGAGCAAGGAGTAGGTCTTGTCTATTACATATTTGGCTTATGGAAAGTTATCTGTGCTAATTTCAGTCTCTGGTTTATGAAGCACCCCAACGCACCTTTCCCCATAAGCAAGCACTAGTTGGTTTTCTAAATTTGAGACCCTGTTCTGTTTTGTAATTCAGTTCATGTGTAGTCAAGTTTACATTCCGTGTATTAGTGATATCTTATGATGTTTCTTTTTCT
This sequence comes from Phocoena phocoena, assembly GCF_963924675.1. Lineage (NCBI taxonomy): Eukaryota > Metazoa > Chordata > Mammalia > Artiodactyla > Phocoenidae > Phocoena > Phocoena phocoena. The sequence continues at coordinate 55,162 of NW_027077389.1, read as the reverse complement.
GTGTGACGTAGTTCACGTAGAATCACCGTACCTGCATCCACTCACTATGCCGCTACGGGCCTGATGACACAGATTTCATTGCTGAGTGATATTGCATTGTACGTACGTGCCACAACTTCTTTATCCATATTTTGCTTTCTGGGATATTTACCTGTTACTGTAGACGAGCTTCTTGTGAACACAGCCGTCCCAAATATTGGGGTGGCTGTCTGTTTTTGATTTTAATTTCCGTAAGCTATAGGACCATAAGTGGAAGTGCCATAGACTGTGTTGCTTTGTTTCTTATGTGTTTCAGGAAACACCATACACTTCTCCAGGCTGGCTGCTGGCAATTTACATCCTGCCAATCAGCATAACAAGGCTCCCTGTTCTCCATATCCTGTCCTACCTTTCTGGATTTTACACTTGTTTCAGATGGCCCTCTTGCCCGGGGGGCAATGAGACTTCATTGTAGTGCAGATTTCCTTTACAGGCTTGCTTGGTTGGCCAAAAAGGGCGTATGCGTTTTTTCCTGAATATATTCAGGAAAAAACGCATACGCCCTTTTTGGCCAAGTGCATCATTGTCGACGTTCTGCCTCTTTTCCTATGCTTTCAGGGCAATTCCAGTCTACCCCCTGCAATCGTTTTCCTGAAATTCTGCCCCGCTTTCAAGTCCCCTTCGCAGGCTTACTTCAATATATTTTTGGAGGATAGCTGTCATTTATAACTCTGCAGGTTTGTGAATTACAGTGTCCCTGAGCTCCTTTCTTCAACTCGCTTTCTTGTGAACTGGGCACAAAACCGCAGGATTGCTTCAGGCCCTAATCTGTTTCGGGCAGGGCATGCTGAGCCTTTGGTAAATTCCTCTTCCTGGTGGGAAATGAGCGTTACATTTGCCCGTGCAGACACCTACAGCTAGTCTCTCATTGGTTCTCCCTATTCCTGTTCATCTTGCACAGAAATTGCAAGCTGTGCCAAACAGGAGGTTAAAGGCACTGACTCTCCAAGCAGGGAGACTGTTAGTAAATCATCTGGAATGGTGAACCCGAGGACCAGGATACGAAAACTGAGATGCATTTTAAATCATTTCCCCATAACACGGTGGACCATACTGTGGGTTTCACATGCATGTTTTAGCTGGAGGAAGAATCCCTTGAACCTGAAGAGTTGGGACCCATGGAATAGGTACCATACAGTATGACTTCAAAGGGTGTGCATTTGCTCACCTAAACTCACCAATGCTATCAGCCTGAAGTGTCCAGCCTTATGTCTCAACCAGCTCTGGGTGTAGATGTGGTCAATCCCGGTTGCATCACATGCCCTGAGTGAATTATTTAAGAATTGCTCTCTATTTCACTGTCTTTGTGTTTTGTTTTCGAAATTTATTTTGATAATGGGATTTATCGGATTTTCACTGCTGCCTTTCGGCCGCTGTACACACCCTTGATTCTCTTACGGAGACATATATATCCATGGGTTTTAAGATTCTTCCTAGTCAGGTATATTCCTAGGCGTTGAATATGTGGTGTTGGGTCCATTTCGTTGAGCAAGGAGTAGGACTTGTCTATTACATATTGGGCTTATGGAAAGTTATCTGTGCTAATTTCAGTCTCTGGTTTTATGCAGCACCCCAAGGCACCTTTCCCCATAAGCAAGCACTAGTTGGTTTTCTAAATTTGAGACCCTTTTCTATTTTGTAATTCAGTTCATGTGTAGTCAAGTTTACATTCCGTGTATTCGTGATATCTTATGATGTTTCTTTTTCTGTGTGACGTAGTTCACGTAGAATCACCGTACCTGCATCCACTCACTATGCCGCTACGGGCCTGATGACACAGATTTCATTGCTGAGTGATATTGCATTGTACGTACGTGCCACAAGTTCTTTATCCATTTTTTGCTTTCTGGGATATTTACCTGATACTGTAGACGAGCTTCTTGTGAACACAGCCGTCTCAAATATTGGGGTGGCTGTCTGTTTTTGATTTTAATTTCCGTAAGCTATAGGACCATAAGTGGAAGTGCCATAGGCTGTGTTGCTTTGTTTCTTTCGTGTTTCAGGAAACACCATACACTTCTCCAGGGTGGCTGCTGGCAATTTACATCCTGCCAATCAGCATAACAAGGCTCCCTGTTCTCCATATCCTGTCCTACCTTTCTGGATTTTACACTTTTTTCAGATGGCCCTTTTGCCAGGGGGGCAGTGAGACTTCATTGTAGTGCAGATTTCCTTTACAGGCTTGCTTGGTTGGCCAAAAAGGGCGTATGCGTTTTTTCCTGAATATATTCAGGAAAAAACGCATACGCCCTTTTTGGCCAAGTGCATCATTGTCGACGTTCTGCCTCTTTTCCTATGCTTTCAGGGCAATTCCAGTCTACCCCCTGCAATCGTTTTCCTGAAATTCTGCCCCGCTTTCAAGTCCCCTTCGCAGGCTTACTTCAATATATTTTTGGAGGAAAGCTGTCATTTATAACTCTGCAGGTTTGTGAATTACAGTGCCCCTGAGCTCCTTTCTTCAACTCGCTTTCTTGTGAGCTGGGCACAAAACCACAGGATTGCTTCAGGCCCTAATCTGTTTCCAGCAGGGCACACTGAGCCTTTGTTTAATTCCTCTTCCTGGTGGGCAATGAGCGTTACATTTGCCCGTGCAGACACCTACAGCTAGTCTCTCATTGGTTCTCCCTATTCCTGTTCATTTTGCACAGAAATTGCAAGCTGTGCCAAAGAGGAGGTTAAAGGCACTGACTCTCCAAGCGGGGAGAGTGTTAGTAAAGCATCTGGAATGGTGAACCCGAGGACCAGGATACGAAAACTGAGATGCATTTTAAATCATTTCCCAATCACATGGTGGACGATACTCTTGGTTTCCCATGCATGTTTTAGCTGGAGGAAGAATCCCTTGAACCTGGAGAGTTGGGACCCATGGAATGGGTACCATGCAGTATGACTTCAAAGGGTCTGCATTTGCTCACCGAAACTCACCAATGCTATCAGCCTGAAGTGTCCAGCCTTATGTCTCAACCAGCTCTGGGTGTAGATGTGTTAAATCCCGGTTGCATCACATGCCCTGAGTGAATTATTTAAGAATTGCTCTCTATTTCACTGTCTTTATGATTTTTTTTTGAAATTTATTTTGATAATGGGATTTATCGGATTTTCACTGCTGCGTTTATGCCGCTGTACACACGCTTGATTCTCTTACGGAGACATATATATCCATGGGTTTTAAGATTCTTCCTAGTCAGGTATATTCCTAGGCGTTGAATATGTGGTGTTGGGTCCATTTCGTTGAGCAAGGAGTAGGTCTTGTCTATTACATATTTGGCTTATGGAAAGTTATCTGAGCTAATTTCAGTCTCTGGTTTTATGAAGCACCCCAACGCACCTTTCCCCATAAGCAAGCACTAGTTGGTTTTCTAAATTTGAGACCCTGTTCTGTTTTGTAATTCAGTTCATGTGTAGTCAAGTTTACATTCCGTGTATTAGTGATATCTTATGATGTTTCTTTTTCTGTGTGACGTAGTTCACGTAGAATCACCGTACCTGCATCCACTCACTATGCCGCTACGGGCCTGATGACACAGATTTCATTGCTGAGTGATATTGCATTGTACGTACGTGCCACAACTTCTTTATCCATATTTTGCTTTCTGGGATATTTACCTGTTACTGTAGACGAGCTTCTTGTGAACACAGCCGTCCCAAATATTGGGGTGGCTGTCTGTTTTTGATTTTAATTTCCGTAAGCTATAGGACCATAAGTGGAAGTGCCATAGACTGTGTTGCTTTGTTTCTTATGTGTTTCAGGAAACACCATACACTTCTCCAGGCTGGCTGCTGGCAATTTACATCCTGCCAATCAGCATAACAAGGCTCCCTGTTCTCCATATCCTGTCCTACCTTTCTGGATTTTACACTTTTTTCAGATGGCCCTCTTGCCCGGGGGGCAGTGAGACTTCATTGTAGTGCAGATTTCATTTACAGGCTTGCTTGGTTGGCCAAAAAGGGCGTATGCGTTTTTTCCTGAATATATTCAGGAAAAAACGCATACGCCCTTTTTGGCCAAGTGCATCATTGTCGACGTTCTGCCTCTTTTCCTATGCTTTCAGGGCAATTCCAGTCTACCCCCTGCAATCGTTTTCCTGAAATTCTGCCCCGCTTTCAAGTCCCCTTCGCAGGCTTACTTCAATATATTTTTGGAGGATAGCTGTCATTTATAACTCTGCAGGTTTGTGAATTACAGTGCCCCTGAGCTCCTTTCTTCAACTCGCTTTCTTGTGAACTGGGCACAAAACCGCAGGATTGCTTCAGGCCCTAATCTGTTTCGGGCAGGGCATGCTGAGCCTTTGGTAAATTCCTCTTCCTGGTGGGAAATGAGCGTTCCATTTGCCCGTGCAGACACCTACAGCTAGTCTCTCATTGGTTCTCCCTATTCCTGTTCATCTTGCACAGAAATTGCAAGCTGTGCCAAACAGGAGGTTAAAGGCACTGACTCTCCAAGCAGGGAGACTGTTAGTAAATCATCTGGAATGGTGAACCCGAGGACCAGGATACGAAAACTGAGATGCATTTTAAATCATTTCCCCATAACACGGTGGACCATACTGTGGGTTTCACATGCATGTTTTAGCTGGAGGAAGAATCCCTTGAACCTGAAGAGTTGGGACCCATGGAATAGGTACCATACAGTATGACTTCAAAGGGTGTGCATTTGCTCACCTAAACTCACCAATGCTATCAGCCTGAAGTGTCCAGCCTTATGTCTCAACCAGCTCTGGGTGTAGATGTGGTCAATCCCGGTTGCATCACATGCCCTGAGTGAATTATTTAAGAATTGCTCTCTATTTCACTGTCTTTGTGTTTTGTTTTCGAAATTTATTTTGATAATGGGATTTATCGGATTTTCACTGCTGCCTTTCGGCCGCTGTACACACCCTTGATTCTCTTACGGAGACATATATATCCATGGGTTTTAAGATTCTTCCTAGTCAGGTATATTCCTAGGCGTTGAATATGTGGTGTTGGGTCCATTTCGTTGAGCAAGGAGTAGGTCTTGTCTATTACATATTGGGCTTATGGAAAGTTATCTGTGCTAATTTCAGTCTCTGGTTTTATGCAGCACCCCAAGGCACCTTTCCCCATAAGCAAGCACTAGTTGGTTTTCTAAATTTGAGACCCTTTTCTATTTTGTAATTCAGTTCATGTGTAGTCAAGTTTACATTCCGTGTATTCGTGATATCTTATGATGTTTCTTTTTCTGTGTGACGTAGTTCATGTAGAATCACCGTACCTGCATCCACTCACTATACCGCTATGGGCCTGATGACACAGATTTCATTGCTGAGTGATATTGCATTGTACGTACGTGCCACAAGTTCTTTATCCATTTTTTGCTTTCTGGGATATTTACCTGATACTGTAGACGAGCTTCTTGTGAACACAGCCGTCTCAAATATTGGGGTGGCTGTCTGTTTTTGATTTTAATTTCCGTAAGCTATAGGACCATAAGTGGAAGTGCCATAGGCTGTGTTGCTTTGTTTCTTTCGTGTTTCAGGAAACACCATACACTTCTCCAGGGTGGCTGCTGGCAATTTACATCCTGCCAATCAGCATAACAAGGCTCCCTGTTCTCCATATCCTGTCCTACCTTTCTGGATTTTACACTTTTTTCAGATGGCCCTTTTGCCAGGGGGGCAGTGAGACTTCATTGTAGTGCAGATTTCATTTACAGGCTTGCTTGGTTGGCCAAAAAGGGCGTATGCGTTTTTTCCTGAATATATTCAGGAAAAAACACATACGCCCTTTTTGGCCAAGTGCATCATTGTCGACGTTCTGCCTCTTTTCCTATGCTTTCAGGGCAATTCCAGTCTACCCCCTGCAATCGTTTTCCTGAAATTCTGCCCCGCTTTCAAGTCCCCTTCGCAGGCTTACTTCAATATATTTTTGGAGGAAAGCTGTCATTTATAACTCTGCAGGTTTGTGAATTACAGTGCCCCTGAGCTCCTTTCTTCAACTCGCTTTCTTGTGAGCTGGGCACAAAACCGCAGGATTGCTTCAGGCCCTAATCTGTTTCCAGCAGGGCACACTGAGCCTTTGTTTAATTCCTCTTCCTGGTGGGCAATGAGCGTTACATTTGCCCGTGCAGACACCTACAGCTAGTCTCTCATTGGTTCTCCCTATTCCTGTTCATCTTGCACAGAAATTGCAAGCTGTGCCAAAGAGGAGGTTAAAGGCACTGACTCTCCAAGCGGGGAGAGTGTTAGTAAAGCATCTGGAATGGTGAACCCGAGGACCAGGATACGAAAACTGAGATGCATTTTAAATCATTTCCCAATCACATGGTGGACGATACTCTTGGTTTCCCATGCATGTTTTAGCTGGAGGAAGAATCCCTTGAACCTGGAGAGTTGGGACCCATGGAATGGGTTCCATGCAGTATGACTTCAAAGGGTCTGCATTTGCTCACCGAAACTCACCAATGCTATCAGCCTGAAGTGTCCAGCCTTATGTCTCAACCAGCTCTGGGTGTAGATGTGTTAAATCCCGGTTGCATCACATGCCCTGAGTGAATTATTTAAGAATTGCTCTCTATTTCACTGTCTTTATGATTTTTTTTTGAAATTTATTTTGATAATGGGATTTATCGGATTTTCACTGCTGCGTTTATGCCGCTGTACACACGCTTGATTCTCTTACGGAGACATATATATCCATGGGTTTTAATATTCTTCCTAGTCAGGTATATTCCTAGGCGTTGAATATGTGGTGTTGGGTCCATTTCGTTGAGCAAGGAGTAGGTCTTGTCTATTACATATTTGGCTTATGGAAAGTTATCTGTGCTAATTTCAGTCTCTGGTTTTATGAAGCACCCCAACGCACCTTTCCCCATAAGCAAGCACTAGTTGGTTTTCTAAATTTGAGACCCTGTTCTGTTTTGTAATTCAGTTCATGTGTAGTCAAGTTTACATTCCGTGTATTAGTGATATCTTATGATGTTTCTTTTTCTGTGTGACGTAGTTCACGTAGAATCACCGTACCTGCATCCACTCACTATGCCGCTACGGGCCTGATGACACAGATTTCATTGCTGAGTGATATTGCATTGTACGTACGTGCCACAACTTCTTTATCCATATTTTGCTTTCTGGGATATTTACCTGTTACTGTAGACGAGCTTCTTGTGAACACAGCCGTCCCAAATATTGGGGTGGCTGTCTGTTTTTGATTTTAATTTCCGAAAGCTATAGGACCATAAGTGGAAGTGCCATAGACTGTGTTGCTTTGTTTCTTATGTGTTTCAGGAAACACCATACACTTCTCCAGGCTGGCTGCTGGCAATTTACATCCTGCCAATCAGCATAACAAGGCTCCCTGTTCTCCATATCCTGTCCTACCTTTCTGGATTTTACACTTTTTTCAGATGGCCCTCTTGCCCGGGGGGCAGTGAGACTTCATTGTAGTGCAGATTTCCTTTACAGGCTTGCTTGGTTGGCCAAAAAGGGCGTATGCGTTTTTTCCTGAATATATTCAGGAAAAAACGCATACGCCCTTTTTGGCCAAGTGCATCATTGTCGACGTTCTGCCTCTTTTCCTATGCTTTCAGGGCAATTCCAGTCTACCCCCTGCAATCGTTTTCCTGAAATTCTGCCCCGCTTTCAAGTCCCCTTCGCAGGCTTACTTCAATATATTTTTGGAGGATAGCTGTCATTTATAACTCTGCAGGTTTGTGAATTACAGTGCCCCTGAGCTCCTTTCTTCAACTCGCTTTCTTGTGAACTGGGCACAAAACCGCAGGATTGCTTCAGGCCCTAATCTGTTTCGGGCAGGGCATGCTGAGCCTTTGGTAAATTCCTCTTCCTGGTGGGAAATGAGCATTACATTTGCCCGTGCAGACACCTACAGCTAGTCTCTCATTGGTTCTCCCTATTCCTGTTCATCTTGCACAGAAATTGCAAGCTGTGCCAAACAGGAGGTTAAAGGCACTGACTCTCCAAGCAGGGAGACTGTTAGTAAATCATCTGGAATGGTGAACCCGAGGACCAGGATACGAAAACTGAGATGCATTTTAAATCATTTCCCCATAACACGGTGGACCATACTGTGGGTTTCACATGCATGTTTTAGCTGGAGGAAGAATCCCTTGAACCTGAAGAGTTGGGACCCATGGAATAGGTACCATACAGTATGACTTCAAAGGGTGTGCATTTGCTCACCTAAACTCACCAATGCTATCAGCCTGAAGTGTCCAGCCTTATGTCTCAACCAGCTCTGGGTGTAGATGTGGTCAATCCCGGTTGCATCACATGCCCTGAGTGAATTATTTAAGAATTGCTCTCTATTTCACTGTCTTTGTGTTTTGTTTTCGAAATTTATATTGATAATGGGATTTATCGGATTTTCACTGCTGCCTTTCGGCCGCTGTACACACCCTTGATTCTCTTACGGAGACATATATATCCATGGGTTTTAAGATTCTTCCTAGTCAGGTATATTCCTAGGCGTTGAATATGTGGTGTTGGGTCCATTTCGTTGAGCAAGGAGTAGGTCTTGTCTATTACATATTGGGCTTATGGAAAGTTATCTGTGCTAATTTCAGTCTCTGGTTTTATGCAGCACCCCAAGGCACCTTTCCCCATAAGCAAGCACTAGTTGGTTTTCTAAATTTGAGACCCTTTTCTATTTTGTAATTCAGTTCATGTGTAGTCAAGTTTACATTCCGTGTATTCGTGATATCTTATGATGTTTCTTTTTCTGTGTGACGTAGTTCACGTAGAATCACCGTACCTGCATCCACTCACTATGCCGCTATGGGCCTGATGACACAGATTTCATTGCTGAGTGATATTGCATTGTACGTACGTGCCACAAGTTCTTTATCCATTTTTTGCTTTCTGGGATATTTACCTGATACTGTAGACGAGCTTCTTGTGAACACAGCCGTCTCAAATATTGGGGTGGCTGTCTGTTTTTGATTTTAATTTCCGTAAGCTATAGGACCATAAGTGGAAGTGCCATAGGCTGTGTTGCTTTGTTTCTTTCGTGTTTCAGGAAACACCATACACTTCTCCAGGGTGGCTGCTGGCAATTTACATCCTGCCAATCAGCATAACAAGGCTCCCTGTTCTCCATATCCTGTCCTACCTTTCTGGATTTTACACTTTTTTCAGATGGCCCTTTTGCCAGGGGGGCAGTGAGACTTCATTGTAGTGCAGATTTCATTTACAGGCTTGCTTGGTTGGCCAAAAAGGGCGTATGCGTTTTTTCCTGAATATATTCAGGAAAAAACGCATACGCCCTTTTTGGCCAAGTGCATCATTGTCGACGTTCTGCCTCTTTTCCTATGCTTTCAGGGCAATTCCAGTCTACCCCCTGCAATCGTTTTCCTAAAATTCTGCCCCGCTTTCAAGTCCCCTTCGCAGGCTTACTTCAATATATTTTTGGAGGAAAGCTGTCATTTATAACTCTGCAGGTTTGTGAATTACAGTGCCCCTGAGCTCCTTTCTTCAACTCGCTTTCTTGTGAGCTGGGCACAAAACCGCAGGATTGCTTCAGGCCCTAATCTGTTTCCAGCAGGGCACACTGAGCCTTTGTTTAATTCCTCTTCCTGGTGGGCAATGAGTGTTACATTTGCCCGTGCAGACACCTACAGCTAGTCTCTCATTGGTTCTCCCTATTCCTGTTCATTTTGCACAGAAATTGCAAGCTGTGCCAAAGAGGAGGTTAAAGGCACTGACTCTCCAAGCGGGGAGAGTGTTAGTAAAGCATCTGGAATGGTGAACCCGAGGACCAGGATACGAAAACTGAGATGCATTTTAAATCATTTCCCAATCACATGGTGGACGATACTCTTGGTTTCCCATGCATGTTTTAGCTGGAGGAAGAATCCCTTGAACCTGGAGAGTTGGGACCCATGGAATGGGTACCATGCAGTATGACTTCAAAGGGTCTGCATTTGCTCACCGAAACTCACCAATGCTATCAGCCTGAAGTGTCCAGCCTTATGTCTCAACCAGCTCTGGGTGTAGATGTGTTAAATCCCGGTTGCATCACATGCCCTGAGTGAATTATTTAAGAATTGCTCTCTATTTCACTGTCTTTTTGATTTTTTTTTGAAATTTATTTTGATAATGGGATTTATCGGATTTTCACTGCTGCGTTTATGCCGCTGTACACACGCTTGATTCTCTTACGGAGACATATATATCCATGGGTTTTAAGATTCTTCCTAGTCAGGTATATTCCTAGGCGTTGAATATGTGGTGTTGGGTCCATTTCGTTGAGCAAGGAGTAGGTCTTGTCTATTACATATTTGGCTTACGGAAAGTTATCTGTGCTAATTTCAGTCTCTGGTTGATGAAGCACCCCAACGCACCTTTCCCCATAAGCAAGCACTAGTTGGTTTTCTAAATTTGAGACCCTGTTCTGTTTTGTAATTCAGTTCATGTGTAGTCAAGTTTACATTCCGTGTATTAGTGATATCTTATGATGTTTCTTTTTCTGTGTGACGTAGTTCACGTAGAATCACCGTACCTGCATCCACTCACTATGCCGCTACGGGCCTGATGACACAGATTTCATTGCTGAGTGATATTGCATTGTACGTACGTGCCACAACTTCTTTATCCATATTTTGCTTTCTGGGATATTTACCTGTTACTGTAGACGAGCTTCTTGTGAACACAGCCGTCCCAAATATTGGGGTGGCTGTCTGTTTTTGATTTTAATTTCCGTAAGCTATAGGACCATAAGTGGAAGTGCCATAGACTGTGTTGCTTTGTTTCTTATGTGTTTCAGGAAACACCATACACTTCTCCAGGCTGGCTGCTGGCAATTTACATCCTGCCAATCAGCATAACAAGGCTCCCTGATCTCCATATACTGTCCTACCTTTCTGGATTTTACACTTTTTTCAGATGGCCCTCTTGCCCGGGGGGCAGTGAGACTTCATTGTAGTGCAGATTTCCTTTACAGGCTTGCTTGGTTGGCCAAAAAGGGCGTATGCGTTTTTTCCTGAATATATTCAGGAAAAAACGCATACGCCCTTTTTGGCCAAGTGCATCATTGTCGACGTTCTGCCTCTTTTCCTATGCTTTCAGGGCAATTCCTGTCTACCCCCTGCAATCGTTTTCCTGAAATTCTGCCCCGCTTTCAAGTCCCCTTCGCAGGCTTACTTCAATATGTTTTTGGAGGATAGCTGTCATTTATAACTCTGCAGGTTTGTGAATTACAGTGCCCCTGAGCTCCTTTCTTCAACTCGCTTTCTTGTGAACTGGGCACAAAACCGCAGGATTGCTTCAGGCCCTAATCTGTTTCGGGCAGGACATGCTGAGCCTTTGGTAAATTCCTCTTCCTGGTGGGAAATGGGCGTTACATTTGCCCGTGCAGACACCTACAGCTAGTCTCTCATTGGTTCTCCCTATTCCTCTTCATCTTGCACAGAAATTGCAAGCTGTGCCAAACAGGAGGTTAAAGGCACTGACTCTCCAAGCAGGGAGACTGTTAGTAAATCATCTGGAATGGTGAACCCGAGGACCAGGATACGAAAAGGGAGATGCATTTTAAATCATTTCCCCATAACACGGTGGACCATACTGTGGGTTTCACATGCATGTTTTAGCTGGAGGAAGAATCCCTTGAACCTGAAGAGTTGGGACCCATGGAATAGGTACCATACCGTATGACTTCAAAGGGTGTGCATTTGCTCACCTAAACTCACCAATGCTATCAGCCTGAAGTGTCCAGCCTTATGTCTCAACCAGCTCTGGGTGTAGATGTGGTCAATCCCGGTTGCATCACATTCCCTGAGTGAATTATTTAAGAATTGCTCTCTATTTCACTGTCTTTGTGTTTTGTTTTCGAAATTTATTTTGATAATGGGATTTATCGGATTTTCACTGCTGCCTTTCGGCCGCTGTACACACCCTTGATTCTCTTACGGAGACATATATATCCATGGGTTTTAAGATTCTTCCTAGTCAGGTATATTCCTAGGCGTTGAATATGTGGTGTGGGGTCCATTTCGTTGAGCAAGGAGTAGGTCTTGTCTATTACATATTGGGCTTATGGAAAGTTATCTGTGCTAATTTCAGTCTCTGGTTTTATGCAGCACCCCAAGGCACCTTTCCCCATAAGCAAGCACTAGTTGGTTTTCTAAATTTGAGACCCTTTTCTATTTTGTAATTCAGTTCATGTGTAGTCAAGTTTACATTCCGTGTATTCGTGATATCTTATGATGTTTCTTTTTCTGTGTGACGTAGTTCACGTAGAATCACCGTACCTGCATCCACTCACTATGCCGCTATGGGCCTGATGACACAGATTTCATTGCTGAGTGATATTGCATTGTACGTACGTGCCACAAGTTCTTTATCCATTTTTTGCTTTCTGGGATATTTACCTGATACTGTAGACGAGCTTCTTGTGAACACAGCCGTCTCAAATATTGGGGTGGCTGTCTGTTTTTGATTTTAATTTCCGTAAGCTATAGGACCAAAAGTGGAAGTGCCATAGGCTGTGTTGCTTTGTTTCTTTCGTGTTTCAGGAAACACCATACACTTCTCCAGGGTGGCTGCTGGCAATTTACATCCTGCCAATCAGCATAACAAGGCTCCCTGTTCTCCATATCCTGTCCTACCTTTCTGGATTTTACACTTTTTTCAGATGGCCCTTTTGCCAGGGGGGCAGTGAGACTTCATTGTAGTGCAGATTTCATTTACAGGCTTGCTTGGTTGGCCAAAAAGGGCGTATGCGTTTTTTCCTGAATATATTCAGGAAAAAACGCATACGCCCTTTTTGGCCAAGTGCATCATTGTCGACGTTCTGCCTCTTTTCCTATGCTTTCAGGGCAATTCCAGTCTACCCCCTGCAATCGTTTTCCTGAAATTCTGCCCCGCTTTCAAGTCCCCTTCGCAGGCTTACTTCAATATATTTTTGGAGGAAAGCTGTCATTTATAACTCTGCAGGTTTGTGAATTACAGTGCCCCTGAGCTCCTTTCTTCAACTCGCTTTCTTGTGAGCTGGGCACAAAACCGCAGGATTGCTTCAGGCCCTAATCTGTTTCCAGCAGGGCACACTGAGCCTTTGTTTAATTCCTCTTCCTGGTGGGCAATGAGCGTTACATTTGCCCGTGCAGACACCTACAGCTAGTCTCTCATTGGTTCTCCCTATTCCTGTTCATTTTGCACAGAAATTGCAAGCTGTGCCAAAGAGGAGGTTAAAGGCACTGACTCTCCAAGCGGGGAGAGTGTTAGTAAAGCATCTGGAATGGTGAACCCGAGGACCAGGATACGAAAACTGAGATGCATTTTAAATCATTTCCCAATCACATGGTGGACGATACTCTTGGTTTCCCATGCATGTTTTAGCTGGAGGAAGAATCCCTTGAACCTGCAGAGTTGGGACCCATGGAATGGGTACCATGCAGTATGACTTCAAAGGGTCTGCATTTGCTCACCGAAACTCACCAATGCTATCAGCCTGAAGTGTCCAGCCTTATGTCTCAACCAGCTCTGGGTGTAGATGTGTTAAATCCCGGTTGCATCACATGCCCTGAGTGAATTATTTAAGAAGTGCTCTCTATTTCACTGTTTTTATGATTTTTTTTGGAAATTTATTTTGATAATGGGATTTATCGGATTTTCACTGCTGCGTTTATGCCGCTGTACACACGCTTGATTCTCTTACGGAGACATATATATCCATGGGTTTTAAGATTCTTCCTAGTCAGGTATATTCCTAGGCGTTGAATATGTGGTGTTGGGTCCATTTCGTTGAGCAAGGAGTAGGTCTTGTCTATTACATATTTGGCTTATGGAAATTTATCTGTGCTAATTTCAGTCTCTGGTTTATGAAGCACCCCAACGCACCTTTCCCCATAAGCAAGCACTAGTTGGTTTTCTAAATTTGAGACCCTGTTCTGTTTTGTAATTCAGTTCATGTGTAGTCAAGTTTACATTCCGTGTATTAGTGATATCTTATGATGTTTCTTTTTCTGTGTGACGTAGTTCACGTAGAATCACCGTACCTGCATCCACTCACTATGCCGCTACGGGCCTGATGACACAGATTTCATTGCTGAGTGATATTGCATTGTACGTACGTGCCACAACTTCTTTATCCATATTTTGCTTTCTGGGATATTTACCTGTTACTGTAGACGAGCTTCTTGTGAACACAGCCGTCCCAAATATTGGGGTGGCTGTCTGTTTTTGATTTTAATTTCCGAAAGCTATAGGACCATAAGTGGAAGTGCCATAGACTGTGTTGCTTTGTTTCTTATGTGTTTCAGGAAACACCATACACTTCTCCAGGCTGGCTGCTGGCAATTTACATCCTGCCAATCAGCATAACAAGGCTCCCTGTTCTCCATATCCTGTCCTACCTTTCTGGATTTTACACTTTTTTCAGATGGCCCTCTTGCCCGGGGGGCAGTGAGACTTCATTGTAGTGCAGATTTCCTTTACAGGCTTGCTTGGTTGGCCAAAAAGGGCGTATGCGTTTTTTCCTGAATATATTCAGGAAAAAACGCATACGCCCTTTTTGGCCAAGTGCATCATTGTCGACGTTCTGCCTCTTTTCCTATGCTTTCAGGGCAATTCCAGTCTACCCCCTGCAATCGTTTTCCTGAAATTCTGCCCCGCTTTCAAGTCCCCTTCGCAGGCTTACTTCAATATATTTTTGGAGGAAAGCTGTCATTTATAACTCTGCAGGTTTGTGAATTACAGTGCCCCTGAGCTCCTTATTTCAACTCGCTTTCTTGTGAGCTGGGCACAAAACCGCAGGATTGCTTCAGGCCCTAATCTGTTTCCAGCAGGGCACACTGAGCCTTTGTTTAATTCCTCTTCCTGGTGGGCAATGAGCGTTACATTTGCCCATGCAGACACCTACAGCTAGTCTCTCATTGGTTCTCCCTATTCCTGTTCATTTTGCACAGAAATTGCAAGCTGTGCCAAAGAGGAGGTTAAAGGCACTGACTCTCCAAGCGGGGAGAGTGTTAGTAAAGCATCTGGAATGGTGAACCCGAGGACCAGGATACGAAAACTGAGATGCATTTTAAATCATTTCCCAATCACATGGTGGACGATACTCTTGGTTTCCCATGCATGTTTTAGCTGGAGGAAGAATCCCTTGAACCTGGAGAGTTGGGACCCATGGAATGGGTACCATGCAGTATGACTTCAAAGGGTCTGCATTTGCTCACCGAAACTCACCAATGCTATCAGCCTGAAGTGTCCAGCCTTATGTCTCAACCAGCTCTGGGTGTAGATGTGTTAAATCCCGGTTGCATCACATGCCCTGAGTGAATTATTTAAGAATTGCTCTCTATTTCACTGTCTTTATGATTTTTTTTTGAAATTTATTTTGATAATGGGATTTATCGGATTTTCACTGCTGCGTTTATGCCGCTGTACACACGCTTGATTCTCTTACGGAGACATATATATCCATGGGTTTTAAGATTCTTCCTAGTCAGGTATATTCCTAGGCGTTGAATATGTGGTGTTGGGTCCATTTCGTTGAGCAAGGAGTAGGTCTTGTCTATTACATATTTGGCTTATGGAAAGTTATCTGTGCTAATTTCAGTCTCTGGTTTTATGAAGCACCCCAACGCACCTTTCCCCATAAGCAAGCACTAGTTGGTTTTCTAAATTTGAGACCCTGTTCTGTTTTGTAATTCAGTTCATGTGTAGTCAAGTTTACATTCCGTGTATTAGTGATATCTTATGATGTTTCTTTTTCTGTGTGACGTAGTTCACGTAGAATCACCGTACCTGCATCCACTCACTATGCCGCTACGGGCCTGATGACACAGATTTCATTGCTGAGTGATATTGCATTGTACGTACGTGCCACAACTTCTTTATCCATATTTTGCTTTCTGGGATATTTACCTGTTACTGTAGACGAGCTTCTTGTGAACACAGCCGTCCCAAATATTGGGGTGGCTGTCTGTTTTTGATTTTAATTTCCGAAAGCTATAGGACCATAAGTGGAAGTGCCATAGACTGTGTTGCTTTGTTTCTTATGTGTTTCAGGAAACACCATACACTTCTCCAGGCTGGCTGCTGGCAATTTACATCCTGCCAATCAGCATAACAAGGCTCCCTGTTCTCCATATCCTGTCCTACCTTTCTGGATTTTACACTTTTTTCAGATGGCCCTCTTGCCCGGGGGGCAGTGAGACTTCATTGTAGTGCAGATTTCCTTTACAGGCTTGCTTGGTTGGCCAAAAAGGGCGTATGCGTTTTTTCCTGAATATATTCAGGAAAAAACGCATACGCCCTTTTTGGCCAAGTGCATCATTGTCGACGTTCTGCCTCTTTTCCTATGCTTTCAGGGCAATTCCAGTCTACCCCCTGCAATCGTTTTCCTGAAATTCTGCCCCGCTTTCAAGTCCCCTTCGCAGGCTTACTTCAATATATTTTTGGAGGAAAGCTGTCATTTATAACTCTGCAGGTTTGTGAATTACAGTGCCCCTGAGCTCCTTATTTCAACTCGCTTTCTTGTGAGCTGGGCACAAAACCGCAGGATTGCTTCAGGCCCTAATCTGTTTCCAGCAGGGCACACTGAGCCTTTGTTTAATTCCTCTTCCTGGTGGGCAATGAGCGTTACATTTGCCCGTGCAGACACCTACAGCTAGTCTCTCATTGGTTCTCCCTATTCCTGTTCATTTTGCACAGAAATTGCAAGCTGTGCCAAAGAGGAGGTTAAAGGCACTGACTCTCCAAGCGGGGAGAGTGTTAGTAAAGCATCTGGAATGGTGAACCCGAGGACCAGGATACGAAAACTGAGATGCATTTTAAATCATTTCCCAATCACATGGTGGACGATACTCTTGGTTTCCCATGCATGTTTTAGCTGGAGGAAGAATCCCTTGAACCTGGAGAGTTGGGACCCATGGAATGGGTACCATGCAGTATGACTTCAAAGGGTCTGCATTTGCTCAACGAAACTCACCAATGCTATCAGCCTGAAGTGTCCAGCCTTATGTCTCAACCAGCTCTGGGTGTAGATGTGGTCAATCCCGGTTGCATCACATGCCCTGAGTGAATTATTTAAGAATTGCTCTCTATTTCACTGTCTTTATGATTTTTTTTTGAAATTTATTTTGATAATGGGATTTATCGGATTTTCACTGCTGCGTTTATGCCGCTGTACACACGCTTGATTCTCTTACGGAGACATATATATCCATGGGTTTTAAGATTCTTCCTAGTCAGGTATATTCCTAGGCGTTGAATATGTGGTGTTGGGTCCATTTCGTTGAGCAAGGAGTAGGTCTTGTCTATTACATATTTGGCTTATGGAAAGTTATCTGTGCTAATTTCAGTCTCTGGTTTTATGAAGCACCCCAACGCACCTTTCCCCATAAGCAAGCACTAGTTGGTTTTCTAAATTTGAGACCCTGTTCTGTTTTGTAATTCAGTTCATGTGTAGTCAAGTTTACATTCCGTTTATTAGTGATATCTTATGATGTTTCTTTTCCTGTGTGACGTAGTTCACGTAGAATCACCGTACCTGCATCCACTCACTATGCCGCTATGGGCCTGATGACACAGATTTCATTGCTGAGTGATATTGCATTGTACGTACGTGCCACAACTTCTTTATCCATATTTTGCTTTCTGGGATATTTACCTGTTACTGTAGACGAGCTTCTTGTGAACACAGCCGTCCCAAATATTGGGGTGGCTGTCTGTTTTTGATTTTAATTTCCGTAAGCTATAGGACCATAAGTGGAAGTGCCATAGACTGTGTTGCTTTGTTTCTTATGTGTTTCAGGAAACACCATACACTTCTCCAGGCTGGCTGCTGGCAATTTACATCCTGCCAATCAGCATAACAAGGCTCCCTGTTCTCCATATCCTGTCCTACCTTTCTGGATTTTACACTTTTTCAGATGGCCCTCTTGCCCGGGGGGCAGTGAGACTTCATTGTAGTGCAGATTTCCTTTACAGGCTTGCTTGGTTGGCCAAAAAGGGCGTATGCGTTTTTTCCTGAATATATTCAGGAAAAAACGCATACGCCCTTTTTGGCCAAGTGCATCATTGTCGACGTTCTGCCTCTTTTCCTATGCTTTCAGGGCAATTCCAGTCTACCCCCTGCAATCGTTTTCCTGAAATTCTGCCCCGCTTTCAAGTCCCCTTCGCAGGCTTACTTCAATATATTTTTGGAGGATAGCTGTCATTTATAACTCTGCAGGTTTGTGAATTACAGTGCCCCTGAGCTCCTTTCTTCAACTCGCTTTCTTGTGAACTGGGCACAAAACCGCAGGATTGCTTCAGACCCTAATCTGTTTCGGGCAGGGCATGCTGAGCCTTTGGTAAATTCCTCTTCCTGGTGGGAAATGAGCGTTACATTTGCCCGTGCAGACACCTACAGCTAGTCTCTCATTGGTTCTCCCTATTCCTGTTCATCTTGCACAGAAATTGCAAGCTGTGCCAAACAGGAGGTTAAAGGCACTGACTCTCCAAGCAGGGAGACTGTTAGTAAATCATCTGGAATGGTGAACCCGAGGACGAGGATACGAAAACTGAGATGCATTTTAAATCATTTCCCAATCACATGGTGGACGATACTCTTGGTTTCCCATGCATGTTTTAGCTGGAGGAAGAATCCCTTGAACCTGGAGAGTTGGGACCCATGGAATGGGTACCATGCAGTATGACTTCAAAGGGTCTGCATTTGCTCACCGAAACTCACCAATGCTATCAGCCTGAAGTGTCCAGCCTTATGTCTCAACCAGCTCTGGGTGTAGATGTGTTAAATCCCGGTTGCATCACATGCCCTGAGTGAATTATTTAAGAATTGCTCTCTATTTCACTGTCTTTATGATTTTTTTTTGAAATTTATTTTGATAATGGGATTTATCGGATTTTCACTGCTGCGTTTATGCCGCTGTACACACGCTTGATTCTCTTACGGAGACATATATATCCATGGGTTTTAAGATTCTTCCTAGTCAGGTATATTCCTAGGCGTTGAATATGTGGTGTTGGGTCCATTTCGTTGAGCAAGGAGTAGGTCTTGTCTATTACATATTTGGCTTATGGAAAGTTATCTGTGCTAATTTCAGTCTCTGGTTTATGAAGCACCCCAACGCACCTTTCCCCATAAGCAAGCACTAGTTGGTTTTCTAAATTTGAGACCCTGTTCTGTTTTGTAATTCAGTTCATGTGTAGTCAAGTTTACATTCCGTGTATTAGTGATATCTTATGATGTTTCTTTTTCTGTGTGACGTAGTTCACGTAGAATCACCGTACCTGCATCCACTCACTATGCCGCTACGGGCCTGATGACACAGATTTCATTGCTGAGTGATATTGCATTGTACGTACGTGCCACAACTTCTTTATCCATATTTTGCTTTCTGGGATATTTACCTGTTACTGTAGACGAGCTTCTTGTGAACACAGCCGTCCCAAATATTGGGGTGGCTGTCTGTTTTTGATTTTAATTTCCGAAAGCTATAGGACCATAAGTGGAAGTGCCATAGACTGTGTTGCTTTGTTTCTTATGTGTTTCAGGAAACACCATACACTTCTCCAGGCTGGCTGCTGGCAATTTACATCCTGCCAATCAGCATAACAAGGCTCCCTGTTCTCCATATCCTGTCCTACCTTTCTGGATTTTACACTTTTTTCAGATGGCCCTCTTGCCCGGGGGGCAGTGAGACTTCATTGTAGTGCAGATTTCCTTTACAGGCTTGCTTGGTTGGCCAAAAAGGGCGTATGCGTTTTTTCCTGAATATATTCAGGAAAAAACGCATACGCCCTTTTTGGCCAAGTGCATCATTGTCGACGTTCTGCCTCTTTTCCTATGCTTTCAGGGCAATTCCAGTCTACCCCCTGCAATCGTTTTCCTGAAATTCTGCCCCGCTTTCAAGTCCCCTTCGCAGGCTTACTTCAATATATTTTTGGAGGAAAGCTGTCATTTATAACTCTGCAGGTTTGTGAATTACAGTGCCCCTGAGCTCCTTATTTCAACTCGCTTTCTTGTGAGCTGGGCACAAAACCGCAGGATTGCTTCAGGCCCTAATCTGTTTCCAGCAGGGCACACTGAGCCTTTGTTTAATTCCTCTTCCTGGTGGGCAATGAGCGTTACATTTGCCCGTGCAGACACCTACAGCTAGTCTCTCATTGGTTCTCCCTATTCCTGTTCATTTTGCACAGAAATTGCAAGCTGTGCCAAAGAGGAGGTTAAAGGCACTGACTCTCCAAGCGGGGAGAGTGTTAGTAAAGCATCTGGAATGGTGAACCCGAGGACCAGGATACGAAAACTGAGATGCATTTTAAATCATTTCCCAATCACATGGTGGACGATACTCTTGGTTTCCCATGCATGTTTTAGCTGGAGGAAGAATCCCTTGAACCTGGAGAGTTGGGACCCATGGAATGGGTACCATGCAGTATGACTTCAAAGGGTCTGCATTTGCTCAACGAAACTCACCAATGCTATCAGCCTGAAGTGTCCAGCCTTATGTCTCAACCAGCTCTGGGTGTAGATGTGGTCAATCCCGGTTGCATCACATGCCCTGAGTGAATTATTTAAGAATTGCTCTCTATTTCACTGTCTTTATGATTTTTTTTTGAAATTTATTTTGATAATGGGATTTATCGGATTTTCACTGCTGCGTTTATGCCGCTGTACACACGCTTGATTCTCTTACGGAGACATATATATCCATGGGTTTTAAGATTCTTCCTAGTCAGGTATATTCCTAGGCGTTGAATATGTGGTGTTGGGTCCATTTCGTTGAGCAAGGAGTAGGTCTTGTCTATTACATATTTGGCTTATGGAAAGTTATCTGTGCTAATTTCAGTCTCTGGTTTTATGAAGCACCCCAACGCACCTTTCCCCATAAGCAAGCACTAGTTGGTTTTCTAAATTTGAGACCCTGTTCTGTTTTGTAATTCAGTTCATGTGTAGTCAAGTTTACATTCCGTGTATTAGTGATATCTTATGATGTTTCTTTTCCTGTGTGACGTAGTTCACGTAGAATCACCGTACCTGCATCCACTCACTATGCCGCTATGGGCCTGATGACACAGATTTCATTGCTGAGTGATATTGCATTGTACGTACGTGCCACAACTTCTTTATCCATATTTTGCTTTCTGGGATATTTACCTGTTACTGTAGACGAGCTTCTTGTGAACACAGCCGTCCCAAATATTGGGGTGGCTGTCTGTTTTTGATTTTAATTTCCGTAAGCTATAGGACCATAAGTGGAAGTGCCATAGACTGTGTTGCTTTGTTTCTTATGTGTTTCAGGAAACACCATACACTTCTCCAGGCTGGCTGCTGGCAATTTACATCCTGCCAATCAGCATAACAAGGCTCCCTGTTCTCCATATCCTGTCCTACCTTTCTGGATTTTACACTTTTTTCAGATGGCCCTCTTGCCCGGGGGGCAGTGAGACTTCATTGTAGTGCAGATTTCCTTTACAGGCTTGCTTGGTTGGCCAAAAAGGGCGTATGCGTTTTTTCCTGAATATATTCAGGAAAAAACGCATACGCCCTTTTTGGCCAAGTGCATCATTGTCGACGTTCTGCCTCTTTTCCTATGCTTTCAGGGCAATTCCAGTCTACCCCCTGCAATCGTTTTCCTGAAATTCTGCCCCGCTTTCAAGTCCCCTTCGCAGGCTTACTTCAATATATTTTTGGAGGATAGCTGTCATTTATAACTCTGCAGGTTTGTGAATTACAGTGCCCCTGAGCTCCTTTCTTCAGCTCGCTTTCTTGTGAACTGGGCACAAAACCGCAGGATTGCTTCAGGCCCTAATCTGTTTCGGGCAGGGCATGCTGAGCCTTTGGTAAATTCCTCTTCCTGGTGGGAAATGAGCGTTACATTTGCCCGTGCAGACACCTACAGCTAGTCTCTCATTGGTTCTCCCTATTCCTGTTCATCTTGCACAGAAATTGCAAGCTGTGCCAAACAGGAGGTTAAAGGCACTGACTCTCCAAGCAGGGAGACTGTTAGTAAATCATCTGGAATGGTGAACCCGAGGACCAGGATACGAAAACTGAGATGCATTTTAAATCATTTCCCCATAACACGGTGGACCATACTGTGGGTTTCACATGCATGTTTTAGCTGGAGGAAGAATCCCTTGAACCTGAAGAGTTGGGACCCATGGAATAGGTACCATACAGTATGACTTCAAAGGGTGTGCATTTGCTCACCGAAACTCACCAATGCTATCAGCCTGAAGTGTCCAGCCTTATGTCTCAACCAGCTCTGGGTGTAGATGTGGTCAATCCCGGTTGCATCACATGCCCTGAGTGAATTATTTAAGAATTGCTCTCTATTTCACTGTCTTTGTGTTTTGTTTTCGAAATTTATTTTGATAATGGGATTTATCGGATTTTCACTGCTGCCTTTCGGCCGCTGTACACACCCTTGATTCTCTTACGGAGACATATATATCCATGGGTTTTAAGATTCTTCCTAGTCAGGTATATTCCTAGGCGTTGAATATGTGGTGTTGGGTCCATTTCGTTGAGCAAGGAGTAGGTCTTTTCTATTACATATTGGGCTTATGGAAAGTTATCTGTGCTAATTTCAGTCTCTGGTTTTATGCAGCACCCCAAGGCACCTTTCCCCATAAGCAAGCACTAGTTGGTTTTCTAAATTTGAGACCCTTTTCTATTTTGTAATTCAGTTCATGTGTAGTCAAGTTTACATTCCGTGTATTCGTGATATCTTATGATGTTTCTTTTTCTGTGTGACGTAGTTCACGTAGAATCACCGTACCTGCATCCACTCACTATGCCGCTATGGGCCTGATGACACAGATTTCATTGCTGAGTGATATTGCATTGTACGTACGTGCCACAAGTTCTTTATCCATTTTTTGCTTTCTGGGATATTTACCTGATACTGTAGACGAGCTTCTTGTGAACACAGCCGTCTCAAATATTGGGGTGGCTGTCTGTTTTTGATTTTAATTTCCGTAAGCTATAGGACCATAAGTGGAAGTGCCATAGGCTGTGTTGCTTTGTTTCTTTCGTGTTTCAGGAAACACCATACACTTCTCCAGGGTGGCTGCTGGCAATTTACATCCTGCCAATCAGCATAACAAGGCTCCCTGTTCTCCATATCCTGTCCTACCTTTCTGGATTTTACACTTTTTTCAGATGGCCCTTTTGCCAGGGGGGCAGTGAGACTTCATTGTAGTGCAGATTTCATTTACAGGCTTGCTTGGTTGGCCAAAAAGGGCGTATGCGTTTTTTCCTGAATATATTCAGGAAAAAACGCATACGCCCTTTTTGGCCAAGTGCATCATTGTCGACGTTCTGCCTCTTTTCCTATGCTTTCAGGGCAATTCCAGTCTACCCCCTGCAATCGTTTTCCTGAAATTCTGCCCCGCTTTCAAGTCCCCTTCGCAGGCTTACTTCAATATATTTTTGGAGGAAAGCTGTCATTTATAACTCTGCAGGTTTGTGAATTACAGTGCCCCTGAGCTCCTTTCTTCAACTCGCTTTCTTGTGAGCTGGGCACAAAACCACAGGATTGCTTCAGGCCCTAATCTGTTTCCAACAGGGCACACTGAGCCTTTGTTTAATTCCTCTTCCTGGTGGGCAATGAGCGTTACATTTGCCCGTGCAGACACCTACAGCTAGTCTCTCATTGGTTCTCCCTATTCCTGTTCATTTTGCACAGAAATTGCAAGCTGTGCCAAAGAGGAGGTTAAAGGCACTGACTCTCCAAGCGGGGAGAGTGTTAGTAAAGCATCTGGAATGGTGAACCCGAGGACCAGGATACGAAAACTGAGATGCATTTTAAATCATTTCCCAATCACATGGTGGACGATACTCTTGGTTTCCCATGCATGTTTTAGCTGGAGGAAGAATCCCTTGAACCTGGAGAGTTGGGACCCATGGAATGGGTACCATGCAGTATGACTTCAAAGGGTCTGCATTTGCTCACCGAAACTCACCAATGCTATCAGCCTGAAGTGTCCAGCCTTATGTCTCAACCAGCTCTGGGTGTAGATGTGTTAAATCCCGGTTGCATCACATGCCCTGAGTGAATTATTTAAGAATTGCTCTCTATTTCACTGTCTTTATGATTTTTTTTTGAAATTTATTTTGATAATGGGATTTATCGGATTTTCACTGCTGCGTTTATGCCGCTGTACACACGCTTGATTCTCTTACGGAAACATATATATCCATGGGTTTTAAGATTCTTCCTAGTCAGGTATATTCCTAGGCGTTGAATATGTGGTGTTGGGTCCATTTCGTTGAGCAAGGAGTAGGTCTTGTCTATTACATATTTGGCTTATGGAAAGTTATCTGTGCTAATTTCAGTCTCTGGTTTTATGAAGCACCCCAACGCACCTTTCCCCATAAGCAAGCACTAGTTGGTTTTCTAAATTTGAGACCCTGTTCTGTTTTGTAATTCAGTTCATGTGTAGTCAAGTTTACATTCCGTGTATTAGTGATATCTTATGATGTTTCTTTTTCTGTGTGACGTAGTTCACGTAGAATCACCGTACCTGCATCCACTCACTATGCCGCTACGGGCCTGATGACACAGATTTCATTGCTGAGTGATATTGCATTGTACGTACGTGCCACAACTTCTTTATCCATATTTTGCTTTCTGGGATATTTACCTGTTACTGTAGACGAGCTTCTTGTGAACACAGCCGTCCCAAATATTGGGGTGGCTGTCTGTTTTTGATTTTAATTTCCGTAAGCTATAGGACCATAAGTGGAAGTGCCATAGACTGTGTTGCTTTGTTTCTTATGTGTTTCAGGAAACACCATACACTTCTCCAGGCTGGCTGCTGGCAATTTACATCCTGCCAATCAGCATAACAAGGCTCCCTGTTCTCCATATCCTGTCCTACCTTTCTGGATTTTACACTTTTTTCAGATGGCCCTCTTGCCCGGGGGGCAGTGAGACTTCATTGTAGTGCAGATTTCCTTTACAGGCTTGCTTGGTTGGCCAAAAAGGGCGTATGCGTTTTTTCCTGAATATATTCAGGAAAAAACGCATACGCCCTTTTTGGCCAAGTGCATCATTGTCGACGTTCTGCCTCTTTTCCTATGCTTTCAGGGCAATTCCAGTCTACCCCCTGCAATCGTTTTCCTGAAATTCTGCCCCGCTTTCAAGTCCCCTTCGCAGGCTTACTTCAATATATTTTTGGAGGATAGCTGTCATTTATAACTCTGCAGGTTTGTGAATTACAGTGCCCCTGAGCTCCTTTCTTCAACTCGCTTTCTTGTGAACTGGGCACAAAACCGCAGGATTGCTTCAGGCCCTAATCTGTTTCGGGCAGGGCATGCTGAGCCTTTGGTAAATTCCTCTTCCTGGTGGGAAATGAGCGTTACATTTGCCCGTGCTGACACCTACAGCTAGTCTCTCATTGGTTCTCCCTATTCCTGTTCATCTTGCACAGAAATTGCAAGCTGTGCCAAACAGGAGGTTAAAGGCACTGACTCTCCAAGCAGGGAGACTGTTAGTAAATCATCTGGAATGGTGAACCCGAGGACCAGGATACGAAAACTGAGATGCATTTTAAATCATTTCCCCATAACACGGTGGACCATACTGTGGGTTTCACATGCATGTTTTAGCTGGAGGAAGAATCCCTTGAACCTGAAGAGTTGGGACCCATGGAATAGGTACCATACAGTATGACTTCAAAGGGTGTGCATTTGCTCACCTAAACTCACCAATGCTATCAGCCTGAAGTGTCCAGCCTTATGTCTCAACCAGCTCTGGGTGTAGATGTGGTCAATCCCGGTTGCATCACATGCCCTGAGTGAATTATTTAAGAATTGCTCTCTATTTCACTGTCTTTGTGTTTTGTTTTCGAAATTTATTTTGATAATGGGATTTATCGGATTTTCACTGCTGCCTTTCGGCCGCTGTACACACCCTTGATTCTCTTACGGAGACATATATATCCATGGGTTTTAAGATTCTTCCTAGTCAGGTATATTCCTAGGCGTTGAATATGTGGTGTTGGGTCCATTTCGT
Organism: Phocoena phocoena; assembly: GCF_963924675.1. Classification (NCBI taxonomy): domain Eukaryota; kingdom Metazoa; phylum Chordata; class Mammalia; order Artiodactyla; family Phocoenidae; genus Phocoena; species Phocoena phocoena. The sequence goes on along the minus strand of NW_027077389.1, from coordinate 29,184 downwards.
TGAGCAAGGAGTAGGTCTTTTCTATTACATATTGGGCTTATGGAAAGTTATCTGTGCTAATTTCAGTCTCTGGTTTTATGCAGCACCCCAAGGCACCTTTCCCCATAAGCAAGCACTAGTTGGTTTTCTAAATTTGAGACCCTTTTCTATTTTGTAATTCAGTTCATGTGTAGTCAAGTTTACATTCCGTGTATTCGTGATATCTTATGATGTTTCTTTTTCTGTGTGACGTAGTTCACGTAGAATCACCGTACCTGCATCCACTCACTATGCCGCTATGGGCCTGATGACACAGATTTCATTGCTGAGTGATATTGCATTGTACGTACGTGCCACAAGTTCTTTATCCATTTTTTGCTTTCTGGGATATTTACCTGATACTGTAGACGAGCTTCTTGTGAACACAGCCGTCTCAAATATTGGGGTGGCTGTCTGTTTTTGATTTTAATTTCCGTAAGCTATAGGACCATAAGTGGAAGTGCCATAGGCTGTGTTGCTTTGTTTCTTTCGTGTTTCAGGAAACACCATACACTTCTCCAGGGTGGCTGCTGGCAATTTACATCCTGCCAATCAGCATAACAAGGCTCCCTGTTCTCCATATCCTGTCCTACCTTTCTGGATTTTACACTTTTTTCAGATGGCCCTTTTGCCAGGGGGGCAGTGAGACTTCATTGTAGTGCAGATTTCATTTACAGGCTTGCTTGGTTGGCCAAAAAGGGCGTATGCGTTTTTTCCTGAATATATTCAGGAAAAAACGCATACGCCCTTTTTGGCCAAGTGCATCATTGTCGACGTTCTGCCTCTTTTCCTATGCTTTCAGGGCAATTCCAGTCTACCCCCTGCAATCGTTTTCCTGAAATTCTGCCCCGCATTCAAGTCCCCTTCGCAGGCTTACTTCAATATATTTTTGGAGGAAAGCTGTCATTTATAACTCTGCAGGTTTGTGAATTACAGTGCCCCTGAGCTCCTTTCTTCAACTCGCTTTCTTGTGAGCTGGGCACAAAACCGCAGGATTGCTTCAGGCCCTAATCTCTTTCCAGCAGGGCACACTGAGCCTTTGTTTAATTCCTCTTCCTGGTGGGCAATGAGCGTTACATTTTCCCGTGCAAACACCTACAGCTAGTCTCTCATTGGTTCTCCCTATTCCTGTTCATTTTGCACAGAAATTGCAAGCTGTGCCAAAGAGGAGGTTAAAGGCACTGACTCTCCAAGCGGGGAGAGTGTTAGTAAAGCATCTGGAATGGTGAACCCGAGGACCAGGATACGAAAACTGAGATGCATTTTAAATCATTTCCCAATCACATGGTGGACGATACTCTTGGTTTCCCATGCATGTTTTAGCTGGAGGAAGAATCCCTTGAACCTGGAGAGTTGGGACCCATGGAATGGGTACCATGCAGTATGACTTCAAAGGGTCTGCATTTGCTCACCGAAACTCACCAATGCTATCAGCCTGAAGTGTCCAGCCTTATGTCTCAACCAGCTCTGGGTGTAGATGTGTTAAATCCCGGTTGCATCACATGCCCTGAGTGAATTATTTAAGAATTGCTCTCTATTTCACTGTCTTTATGATTTTTTTTTGAAATTTATTTTGATAATGGGATTTATCGGATTTTCACTGCTGCGTTTATGCCGCTGTACACACGCTTGATTCTCTTACAGAGACATATATATCCATGGGTTTTAAGATTCTTCCTAGTCAGGTATATTCCTAGGCATTGAATATGTGGTGTTGGGTCCATTTCGTTGAGCAAGGAGTAGGTCTTGTCTATTACATATTTGGCTTATGGAAAGTTATCTGTGCTAATTTCAGTCTCTGGTTTTATGAAGCACCCCAACGCACCTTTCCCCATAAGCAAGCACTAGTTGGTTTTCTAAATTTGAGACCCTGTTCTGTTTTGTAATTCAGTTCATGTGTAGTCAAGTTTACATTCCGTGTATTAGTGATATCTTATGATGTTTCTTTTTCTGTGTGACGTAGTTCACGTAGAATCACCGTACCTGCATCCACTCACTATGCCGCTACGGGCCTGATGACACAGATTTCATTGCTGAGTGATATTGCATTGTACGTACGTGCCACAACTTCTTTATCCATATTTTGCTTTCTGGGATATTTACCTGTTACTGTAGACGAGCTTCTTGTGAACACAGCCGTCCCAAATATTGGGGTGGCTGTCTGTTTTTGATTTTAATTTCCGTAAGCTATAGGACCATAAGTGGAAGTGCCATAGACTGTGTTGCTTTGTTTCTTATGTGTTTCAGGAAACACCATACACTTCTCCAGGCTGGCTGCTGGCAATTTACATCCTGCCAATCAGCATAACAAGGCTCCCTGTTCTCCATATCCTGTCCTACCTTTCTGGATTTTACACTTTTTTCAGATGGCCCTCTTGCCCGGGGGGCAGTGAGACTTCATTGTAGTGCAGATTTCCTTTACAGGCTTGCTTGGTTGGCCAAAAAGGGCGTATGCGTTTTTTCCTGAATATATTCAGGAAAAAACGCATACGCCCTTTTTGGCCAAGTGCATCATTGTCGACGTTCTGCCTCTTTTCCTATGCTTTCAGGGCAATTCCAGTCTACCCCCTGCAATCGTTTTCCTGAAATTCTGCCCCGCTTTCAAGTCCCCTTCGCAGGCTTACTTCAATATATTTTTGGAGGATAGCTGTCATTTATAACTCTGCAGGTTTGTGAATTACAGTGCCCCTGAGCTCCTTTCTTCAACTCGCTTTCTTGTGAACTGGGCACAAAACCGCAGGATTGCTTCAGGCCCTAATCTGTTTCGGGCAGGGCATGCTGAGCCTTTGGTAAATTCCTCTTCCTGGTGGGAAATGAGCGTTACATTTGCCCGTGCAGACACCTACAGCTAGTCTCTCATTGGTTCTCCCTATTCCTGTTCATCTTGCACAGAAATTGCAAGCTGTGCCAAACAGGAGGTTAAAGGCACTGACTCTCCAAGCAGGGAGACTGTTAGTAAATCATCTGGAATGGTGAACCCGAGGACCAGGATACGAAAACTGAGATGCATTTTAAATCATTTCCCCATAACACGGTGGACCATACTGTGGGTTTCACATGCATGTTTTAGCTGGAGGAAGAATCCCTTGAACCTGAAGAGTTGGGACCCATGGAATAGGTACCATACAGTATGACTTCAAAGGGTGTGCATTTGCTCACCTAAACTCACCAATGCTATCAGCCTGAAGTGTCCAGCCTTATGTCTCAACCAGCTCTGGGTGTAGATGTGGTCAATCCCGGTTGCATCACATGCCCTGAGTGAATTATTTAAGAATTGCTCTCTATTTCACTGTCTTTGTGTTTTGTTTTCGAAATTTATTTTGATAATGGGATTTATCGGATTTTCACTGCTGCCTTTCGGCCGCTGTACACACCCTTGATTCTCTTACGGAGACATATATATCCATGGGTTTTAAGATTCTTCCTAGTCAGGTATATTCCTAGGCGTTGAATATGTGGTGTTGGGTCCATTTCGTTGAGCAAGGTGTAGGTCTTGTCTATTACATATTGGGCTTATGGAAAGTTATCTGTGCTAATTTCAGTCTCTGGTTTTATGCAGCACCCCAAGGCACCTTTCCCCATAAGCAAGCACTAGTTGGTTTTCTAAATTTGAGACCCTTTTCTATTTTGTAATTCAGTTCATGTGTAGTCAAGTTTACATTCCGTGTATTCGTGATATCTTATGATGTTTCTTTTTCTGTGTGACGTAGTTCACGTAGAATCACCGTACCTGCATCCACTCACTATGCCGCTATGGGCCTGATGACACAGATTTCATTGCTGAGTGATATTGCATTGTACGTACGTGCCACAAGTTCTTTATCCATTTTTTGCTTTCTGGGATATTTACCTGATACTGTAGACGAGCTTCTTGTGAACACAGCCGTCTCAAATATTGGGGTGGCTGTCTGTTTTTGATTTTAATTTCCGTAAGCTATAGGACCATAAGTGGAAGTGCCATAGGCTGTGTTGCTTTGTTTCTTTCGTGTTTCAGGAAACACCATACACTTCTCCAGGGTGGCTGCTGGCAATTTACATCCTGCCAATCAGCATAACAAGGCTCCCTGTTCTCCATATCCTGTCCTACCTTTCTGGATTTTACACTTTTTTCAGATGGCCCTTTTGCCAGGGGGGCAGTGAGACTTCATTGTAGTGCAGATTTCATTTACAGGCTTGCTTGGTTGGCCAAAAAGGGCGTATGCGTTTTTTCCTGAATATATTCAGGAAAAAACGCATACGCCCTTTTTGGCCAAGTGCATCATTGTCGACGTTCTGCCTCTTTTCCTATGCTTTCAGGGCAATTCCAGTCTACCCCCTGCAATCGTTTTCCTGAAATTCTGCCCCGCTTTCAAGTCCCCTTCGCAGGCTTACTTCAATATATTTTTGGAGGAAAGCTGTCATTTATAACTCTGCAGGTTTGTGAATTACAGTGCCCCTGAGCTCCTTTCTTCAACTCGCTTTCTTGTGAGCTGGGCACAAAACCGCAGGATTGCTTCAGGCCCTAATCTCTTTCCGGCAGGGCACGCTGAGCCTTTGTTTAATTCCTCTTCCTGGTGGGCAATGAGCGTTACATTTGCCCGTGCAGACACCTACAGCTAGTCTCTCATTGGTTCTCCCTATTCCTGTTCATTTTGCACAGAAATTGCAAGCTGTGCCAAAGAGGAGGTTAAAGGCACTGACTCTCCAAGCGGGGAGAGTGTTAGTAAAGCATCTGGAATGGTGAACCCGAGGACCAGGATACGAAAACTGAGATGCATTTTAAATCATTTCCCAATCACATGGTGGACGATACTCTTGGTTTCCCATGCATGTTTTAGCTGGAGGAAGAATCCCTTGAACCTGGAGAGTTGGGACCCATGGAATGGGTACCATGCAGTATGACTTCAAAGGGTCTGCATTTGCTCAACGAAACTCACCAATGCTATCAGCCTGAAGTGTCCAGCCTTATGTCTCAACCAGCTCTGGGTGTAGATGTGTTAAATCCCGGTTGCATCACATGCCCTGAGTGAATTATTTAAGAATTGCTCTCTATTTCACTGTCTTTATGATTTTTTTTTGAAATTTATTTTGATAATGGGATTTATCGGATTTTCACTGCTGCGTTTATGCCGCTGTACACACGCTTGATTCTCTTACGGAGACATATATATCCATGGGTTTTAAGATTCTTCCTAGTCAGGTATATTCCTAGGCGTTGAATATGTGGTGTTGGGTCCATTTCGTTGAGCAAGGAGTAGGTCTTGTCTATTACATATTTGGCTTATGGAAAGTTATCTGTGCTAATTTCAGTCTCTGGTTTTATGAAGCACCCCAACGCACCTTTCCCCATAAGCAAGCACTAGTTGGTTTTCTAAATTTGAGACCCTGTTCTGTTTTGTAATTCAGTTCATGTGTAGTCAAGTTTACATTCCGTGTATTAGTGATATCTTATGATGTTTCTTTTTCTGTGTGACGTAGTTCACGTAGAATCACCGTACCTGCATCCACTCACTATGCCGCTACGGGCCTGATGACACAGATTTCATTGCTGAGTGATATTGCATTGTACGTACGTGCCACAACTTCTTTATCCATATTTTGCTTTCTGGGATATTTACCTGTTACTGTAGACGAGCTTCTTGTGAACACAGCCGTCCCAAATATTGGGGTGGCTGTCTGTTTTTGATTTTAATTTCCGTAAGCTATAGGACCATAAGTGGAAGTGCCATAGACTGTGTTGCTTTGTTTCTTATGTGTTTCAGGAAACACCATACACTTCTCCAGGGTGGCTGCTGGCAATTTACATCCTGCCAATCAGCATAACAAGGCTCCCTGTTCTCCATATCCTGTCCTACCTTTCTGGATTTTACACTTTTTTCAGATGGCCCTCTTGCCCGGGGGGCAGTGAGACTTCATTGTAGTGCAGATTTCCTTTACAGGCTTGCTTGGTTGGCCAAAAAGGGCGTATGCGTTTTTTCCTGAATATATTCAGGAAAAAACGCATACGCCCTTTTTGGCCAAGTGCATCATTGTCGATGTTCTGCCTCTTTTCCTATGCTTTCAGGGCAATTCCAGTCTACCCCCTGCAATCGTTTTCCTGAAATTCTGCCCCGCTTTCAAGTCCCCTTCGCAGGCTTACTTCAATATATTTTTGGAGGATAGCTGTCATTTATAACTCTGCAGGTTTGTGAATTACAGTGCCCCTGAGCTCCTTTCTTCAACTCGCTTTCTTGTGAACTGGGCACAAAACCGCAGGATTGCTTCAGGCCCTAATCTGTTTCGGGCAGGGCATGCTGAGCCTTTGGTAAATTCCTCTTCCTGGTGGGAAATGAGCGTTACATTTGCCCGTGCAGACACCTACAGCTAGTCTCTCATTGGTTCTCCCTATTCCTGTTCATCTTGCACAGAAATTGCAAGCTGTGCCAAACAGGAGGTTAAAGGCACTGACTCTCCAAGCAGGGAGACTGTTAGTAAATCATCTGGAATGGTGATCCCGAGGACCAGGATACGAAAACTGAGATGCATTTTAAATCATTTCCCCATAACACGGTGGACCATACTGTGGGTTTCACATGCATGTTTTAGCTGGAGGAAGAATCCCTTGAACCTGAAGAGTTGGGACCCATGGAATAGGTACCATACAGTATGACTTCAAAGGGTGTGCATTTGCTCACCTAAACTCACCAATGCTATCAGCCTGAAGTGTCCAGCCTTATGTCTCAACCAGCTCTGGGTGTAGATGTGGTCAATCCCGGTTGCATCACATGCCCTGAGTGAATTATTTAAGAATTGCTCTCTATTTCACTGTCTTTGTGTTTTGTTTTCGAAATTTATTTTGATAATGGGATTTATCGGATTTTCACTGCTGCCTTTCGGCCGCTGTACACACCCTTGATTCTCTTACGGAGACATATATATCCATGGGTTTTAAGATTCTTCCTAGTCAGGTATATTCCTAGGCGTTGAATATGTGGTGTTGGGTCCATTTCGTTGAGCAAGGAGTAGGTCTTGTCTATTACATATTGGGCTTATGGAAAGTTATCTGTGCTAATTTCAGTCTCTGGTTTTATGCAGCACCCCAAGGCACCTTTCCCCATAAGCAAGCACTAGTTGGTTTTCTAAATTTGAGGCCCTGTTCTGTTTTGTAATTCAGTTCATGTGTAGTCAAGTTTACATTCCGTGTATTAGTGATATCTTATGATGTTTCTTTTTCTGTGTGACGTAGTTCACGTAGAATCACCGTACCTGCATCCACTCACTATGCCGCTATGGGCCTGATGACACAGATTTCATTGCTGAGTGATATTGCATTGTACGTACGTGCCACAAGTTCTTTATCCATTTTTTGCTTTCTGGGATATTTACCTGATACTGTAGACGAGCTTCTTGTGAACACAGCCGTCTCAAATATTGGGGTGGCTGTCTGTTTTTGATTTTAATTTCCGTAAGCTATAGGACCATAAGTGGAAGTGCCATAGGCTGTGTTGCTTTGTTTCTTTCGTGTTTCAGGAAACACCATACACTTCTCCAGGGTGGCTGCTGGCAATTTACATCCTGCCAATCAGCATAACAAGGCTCCCTGTTCTCCATATCCTGTCCTACCTTTCTGGATTTTACACTTTTTTCAGATGGCCCTTTTGCCAGGGGGGCAGTGAGACTTCATTGTAGTGCAGATTTCATTTACAGGCTTGCTTGGTTGGCCAAAAAGGGCGTATGCGTTTTTTCCTGAATATATTCAGGAAAAAACGCATACGCCCTTTTTGGCCAAGTGCATCATTGTCGACGTTCTGCCTCTTTTCCTATGCTTTCAGGGCAATTCCAGTCTACCCCCTGCAATCGTTTTCCTGAAATTCTGCCCCGCTTTCAAGTCCCCTTCGCAGGCTTACTTCAATATATTTTTGGAGGAAAGCTGTCATTTATAACTCTGCAGGTTTGTGAATTACAGTGCCCCTGAGCTCCTTTCTTCAACTCGCTTTCTTGTGAGCTGGGCACAAAACCGCAGGATTGCTTCAGGCCCTAATCTGTTTCCAGCAGGGCACACTGAGCCTTTGTTTAATTCCTCTTCCTGGTGGGCAATGAGCGTTACATTTGCCCGTGCAGACACCTACAGCTAGTCTCTCATTGGTTCTCCCTATTCCTGTTCATTTTGCACAGAAATTGCAAGCTGTGCCAAAGAGGAGGTTAAAGGCACTGACTCTCCAAGCGGGGAGAGTGTTAGTAAAGCATCTGGAATGGTGAACCCGAGGACCAGGATACGAAAACTGAGATGCATTTTAAATCATTTCCCAATCACATGGTGGACGATACTCTTGGTTTCCCATGCATGTTTTAGCTGGAGGAAGAATCCCTTGAACCTGGAGAGTTGGGACCCATGGAATGGGTACCATGCAGTATGACTTCAAAGGGTCTGCATTTGCTCACCGAAACTCACCAATGCTATCAGCCTGAAGTGTCCAGCCTTATGTCTCAACCAGCTCTGGGTGTAGATGTGTTAAATCCCGGTTGCATCACATGCCCTGAGTGAATTATTTAAGAATTGCTCTCTATTTCACTGTCTTTATGATTTTTTTTTGAAATTTATTTTGATAATGGGATTTATCGGATTTTCACTGCTGCGTTTATGCCGCTGTACACACGCTTGATTCTCTTATGGAGACATATATATCCATGGGTTTTAAGATTCTTCCTAGTCAGGTATATTCCTAGGCGTTGAATATGTGGTGTTGGGTCCATTTCGTTGAGCAAGGAGTAGGTCTTGTCTATTACATATTTGGCTTATGGAAAGTTATCTGTGCTAATTTCAGTCTCTGGTTTTATGAAGCACCCCAACGCACCTTTCCCCATAAGCAAGCAGTAGTTGGTTTTCTAAATTTGAGACCCTGTTCTGTTTTGTATTTCAGTTCATGTGTAGTCAAGTTTACATTCCGTGTATTAGTGATATCTTATGATGTTTCTTTTTCTGTGTGACGTAGTTCACGTAGAATCACCGTACCTGCATCCACTCACTATGCCACTACGGGCCTGATGACACAGATTTCATTGCTGAGTGATATTGCATTGTACGTACGTGCCACAACTTCTTTATCCATATTTTGCTTTCTGGGATATTTACCTGTTACTGTAGACGAGCTTCTTGTGAACACAGCCGTCCCAAATATTGGGGTGGCTGTCTGTTTTTGATTTTAATTTCCGTAAGCTATAGGACCATAAGTGGAAGTGCCATAGACTGTGTTGCTTTGTTTCTTATGTGTTTCAGGAAACACCATACACTTCTCCAGGCTGGCTGCTGGCAATTTACATCCTGCCAATCAGCATAACAAGGCTCCCTGTTCTCCATATCCTGTCCTACCTTTCTGGATTTTACACTTTTTTCAGATGGCCCTCTTGCCCGGGGGGCAGTGAGACTTCATTGTAGTGCAGATTTCCTTTACAGGCTTGCTTGGTTGGCCAAAAAGGGCGTATGCGTTTTTTCCTGAATATATTCAGGAAAAAACGCATACGCCCTTTTTGGCCAAGTGCATCATTGTCGACGTTCTGCCTCTTTTCCTATGCTTTCAGGGCAATTCCAGTCTACCCCCTGCAATCGTTTTCCTGAAATTCTGCCCCGCTTTCAAGTCCCCTTCGCAGGCTTACTTCAATATATTTTTGGAGGATAGCTGTCATTTATAACTCTGCAGGTTTGTGAATTACAGTGCCCCTGAGCTCCTTTCTTCAACTCGCTTTCTTGTGAACTGGGCACAAAACCGCAGGATTGCTTCAGGCCCTAATCTGTTTCGGGCAGGGCATGCTGAGCCTTTGGTAAATTCCTCTTCCTGGTGGGAAATGAGCGTTACATTTGCCCGTGCAGACACCTACAGCTAGTCTCTCATTGGTTCTCCCTATTCCTGTTCATCTTGCACAGAAATTGCAAGCTGTGCCAAACAGGAGGTTACAGGCACTGACTCTCCAAGCAGGGAGACTGTTAGTAAATCATCTGGAATGGTGAACCCGAGGACCAGGATACGAAAACTGAGATGCATTTTAAATCATTTCCCCATAACACGGTGGACCATACTGTGGGTTTCACATGCATGTTTTAGCTGGAGGAAGAATCCCTTGAACCTGAAGAGTTGGGACCCATGGAATAGGTACCATACAGTATGACTTCAAAGGGTGTGCATTTGCTCACCTAAACTCACCAATGCTATCAGCCTGAAGTGTCCAGCCTTATGTCTCAACCAGCTCTGGGTGTAGATGTGGTCAATCCCGGTTGCATCACATGCCCTGAGTGAATTATTTAAGAATTGCTCTCTATTTCACTGTCTTTGTGTTTTGTTTTCGAAATTTATTTTGATAATGGGATTTATCGGATTTTCACTGCTGCCTTTCGGCCGCTGTACACACCCTTGATTCTCTTACGGAGACATATATATCCATGGGTTTTAAGATTCTTCCTAGTCAGGTATATTCCTAGGCGTTGAATATGTGGTGTTGGGTCCATTTCGTTGAGCAAGGAGTAGGTCTTGTCTATTACATATTGGGCTTATGGAAAGTTATCTGTGCTAATTTCAGTCTCTGGTTTTATGCAGCACCCCAAGGCACCTTTCCCCATAAGCAAGCACTAGTTGGTTTTCTAAATTTGAGACCCTTTTCTATTTTGTAATTCAGTTCATGTGTAGTCAAGTTTACATTCCGTGTATTCGTGATATCTTATGATGTTTCTTTTTCTGTGTGACGTAGTTCACGTAGAATCACCGTACCTGCATCCACTCACTATGCCGCTATGGGCCTGATGACACAGATTTCATTGCTGAGTGATATTGCATTGTACGTACGTGCCACAAGTTCTTTATCCATTTTTTGCTTTCTGGGATATTTACCTGATACTGTAGACGAGCTTCTTGTGAACACAGCCGTCTCAAATATTGGGGTGGCTGTCTGTTTTTGATTTTAATTTCCGTAAGCTATAGGACCATAAGTGGAAGTGCCATAGGCTGTGTTGCTTTGTTTCTTTCGTGTTTCAGGAAACACCATACACTTCTCCAGGGTGGCTGCTGGCAATTTACATCCTGCCAATCAGCATAACAAGGCTCCCTGTTCTCCATATCCTGTCCTACCTTTCTGGATTTTACACTTTTTTCAGATGGCCCTTTTGCCAGGGGGGCAGTGAGACTTCATTGTAGTGCAGATTTCATTTACAGGCTTGCTTGGTTGGCCAAAAAGGGCGTATGCGTTTTTTCCTGAATATATTCAGGAAAAAACGCATACGCCCTTTTTGGCCAAGTGCATCATTGTCGACGTTCTGCCTCTTTTCCTATGCTTTCAGGGCAATTCCAGTCTACCCCCTGCAATCGTTTTCCTGAAATTCTGCCCCGCTTTCAAGTCCCCTTCGCAGGCTTACTTCAATATATTTTTGGAGGAAAGCTGTCATTTATAACTCTGCAGGTTTGTGAATTACAGTGCCCCTGAGCTCCTTTCTTCAACTCGCTTTCTTGTGAGCTGGGCACAAAACCGCAGGATTGCTTCAGGCCCTAATCTGTTTCCAGCAGGGCACACTGAGCCTTTGTTTAATTCCTCTTCCTGGTGGGCAATGAGCGTTACATTTGCCCGTGCAGACACCTACAGCTAGTCTCTCATTGGTTCTCCCTATTCCTGTTCATTTTGCACAGAAATTGCAAGCTGTGCCAAAGAGGAGGTTAAAGGCACTGACTCTCCAAGCGGGGAGAGTGTTAGTAAAGCATCTGGAATGGTGAACCCGAGGACCAGGATACGAAAACTGAGATGCATTTTAAATCATTTCCCAATCACATGGTGGACGATACTCTTGGTTTCCCATGCATGTTTTAGCTGGAGGAAGAATCCCTTGAACCTGGAGAGTTGGGACCCATGGAATGGGTACCATGCAGTATGACTTCAAAGGGTCTGCATTTGCTCACCGAAACTCACCAATGCTATCAGCCTGAAGTGTCCAGCCTTATGTCTCAACCAGCTCTGGGTGTAGATGTGTTAAATCCCGGTTGCATCACATGCCCTGAGTGAATTATTTAAGAATTGCTCTCTATTTCACTGTCTTTATGATTTTTTTTTGAAATTTATTTTGATAATGGGATTTATCGGATTTTCACTGCTGCGTTTATGCCGCTGTACACACGCTTGATTCTCTTATGGAGACATATATATCCATGGGTTTTAAGATTCTTCCTAGTCAGGTATATTCCTAGGCGTTGAATATGTGGTGTTGGGTCCATTTCGTTGAGCAAGGAGTAGGTCTTGTCTATTACATATTTGGCTTATGGAAAGTTATCTGTGCTAATTTCAGTCTCTGGTTTTATGAAGCACCCCAACGCACCTTTCCCCATAAGCAAGCACTAGTTGGTTTTCTAAATTTGAGACCCTGTTCTGTTTTGTATTTCAGTTCATGTGTAGTCAAGTTTACATTCCGTGTATTAGTGATATCTTATGATGTTTCTTTTTCTGTGTGACGTAGTTCACGTAGAATCACCGTACCTGCATCCACTCACTATGCCACTACGGGCCTGATGACACAGATTTCATTGCTGAGTGATATTGCATTGTACGTACGTGCCACAACTTCTTTATCCATATTTTGCTTTCTGGGATATTTACCTGTTACTGTAGACGAGCTTCTTGTGAACACAGCCGTCCCAAATATTGGGGTGGCTGTCTGTTTTTGATTTTAATTTCCGTAAGCTATAGGACCATAAGTGGAAGTGCCATAGACTGTGTTGCTTTGTTTCTTATGTGTTTCAGGAAACACCATACACTTCTCCAGGCTGGCTGCTGGCAATTTACATCCTGCCAATCAGCATAACAAGGCTCCCTGTTCTCCATATCCTGTCCTACCTTTCTGGATTTTACACTTTTTTCAGATGGCCCTCTTGCCCGGGGGGCAGTGAGACTTCATTGTAGTGCAGATTTCCTTTACAGGCTTGCTTGGTTGGCCAAAAAGGGCGTATGCGTTTTTTCCTGAATATATTCAGGAAAAAACGCATACGCCCTTTTTGGCCAAGTGCATCATTGTCGACGTTCTGCCTCTTTTCCTATGCTTTCAGGGCAATTCCAGTCTACCCCCTGCAATCGTTTTCCTGAAATTCTGCCCCGCTTTCAAGTCCCCTTCGCAGGCTTACTTCAATATATTTTTGGAGGATAGCTGTCATTTATAACTCTGCAGGTTTGTGAATTACAGTGCCCCTGAGCTCCTTTCTTCAACTCGCTTTCTTGTGAACTGGGCACAAAACCGCAGGATTGCTTCAGGCCCTAATCTGTTTCGGGCAGGGCATGCTGAGCCTTTGGTAAATTCCTCTTCCTGGTGGGAAATGAGCGTTACATTTGCCCGTGCAGACACCTACAGCTAGTCTCTCATTGGTTCTCCCTATTCCTGTTCATCTTGCACAGAAATTGCAAGCTGTGCCAAACAGGAGGTTACAGGCACTGACTCTCCAAGCAGGGAGACTGTTAGTAAATCATCTGGAATGGTGAACCCGAGGACCAGGATACGAAAACTGAGATGCATTTTAAATCATCTCCCCATAACACGGTGGACCATACTGTGGGTTTCACATGCATGTTTTAGCTGGAGGAAGAATCCCTTGAACCTGAAGAGTTGGGACCCATGGAATAGGTACCATACAGTATGACTTCAAAGGGTGTGCATTTGCTCACCTAAACTCACCAATGCTATCAGCCTGAAGTGTCCAGCCTTATGTCTCAACCAGCTCTGGGTGTAGATGTGGTCAATCCCGGTTGCATCACATGCCCTGAGTGAATTATTTAAGAATTGCTCTCTATTTCACTGTCTTTGTGTTTTGTTTTCGAAATTTATTTTGATAATGGGATTTATCGGATTTTCACTGCTGCCTTTCGGCCGCTGTACACACCCTTGATTCTCTTACGGAGACATATATATCCATGGGTTTTAAGATTCTTCCTAGTCAGGTATATTCCTAGGCGTTGAATATGTGGTGTTGGGTCCATTTCGTTGAGCAAGGAGTAGGTCTTGTCTATTACATATTGGGCTTATGGAAAGTTATCTGTGCTAATTTCAGTCTCTGGTTTTATGCAGCACCCCAAGGCACCTTTCCCCATAAGCAAGCACTAGTTGGTTTTCTAAATTTGAGACCCTTTTCTATTTTGTAATTCAGTTCATGTGTAGTCAAGTTTACATTCCGTGTATTCGTGATATCTTATGATGTTTCTTTTTCTGTGTGACGTAGTTCACGTAGAATCACCGGACCTGCATCCACTCACTATGCCGCTATGGGCCTGATGACACAGATTTCATTGCTGAGTGATATTGCATTGTACGTACGTGCCACAAGTTCTTTATCCATTTTTTGCTTTCTGGGATATTTACCTGATACTGTAGACGAGCTTCTTGTGAACACAGCCGTCTCAAATATTGGGGTGGCTGTCTGTTTTTGATTTTAATTTCCGTAAGCTATAGGACCATAAGTGGAAGTGCCATAGGCTGTGTTGCTTTGTTTCTTTCGTGTTTCAGGAAACACCATACACTTCTCCAGGGTGGCTGCTGGCAATTTACATCCTGCCAATCAGCATAACAAGGCTCCCTGTTCTCCATATCCTGTCCTACCTTTCTGGATTTTACACTTTTTTCAGATGGCCCTTTTGCCAGGGGGGCAGTGAGACTTCATTGTAGTGCAGATTTCATTTACAGGCTTGCTTGGTTGGCCAAAAAGGGCGTATGCGTTTTTTCCTGAATATATTCAGGAAAAAACGCATACGCCCTTTTTGGCCAAGTGCATCATTGTCGACGTTCTGCCTCTTTTCCTATGCTTTCAGGGCAATTCCAGTCTACCCCCTGCAATCGTTTTCCTGAAATTCTGCCCCGCTTTCAAGTCCCCTTCGCAGGCTTACTTCAATATATTTTTGGAGGAAAGCTGTCATTTATAACTCTGCAGGTTTGTGAATTACAGTGCCCCTGAGCTCCTTTCTTCAACTCGCTTTCTTGTGAGCTGGGCACAAAACCGCAGGATTGCTTCAGGCCCTAATCTGTTTCCAGCAGGGCACACTGAGCCTTTGTTTAATTCCTCTTCCTGGTGGGCAATGAGCGTTACATTTGCCCGTGCAGACACCTACAGCTAGTCTCTCATTGGTTCTCCCTATTCCTGTTCATTTTGCACAGAAATTGCAAGCTGTGCCAAAGAGGAGGTTAAAGGCACTGACTCTCCAAGCGGGGAGAGTGTTAGTAAAGCATCTGGAATGGTGAACCCGAGGACCAGGATACGAAAACTGAGATGCATTTTAAATCATTTCCCAATCACATGGTGGACGATACTCTTGGTTTCCCTAGCATGTTTTAGCTGGAGGAAGAATCCCTTGAACCTGGAGAGTTGGGACCCATGGAATGGGTACCATGCAGTATGACTTCAAAGGGTCTGCATTTGCTCACCGAAACTCACCAATGCTATCAGCCTGAAGTGTCCAGCCTTATGTCTCAACCAGCTCTGGGTGTAGATGTGGTCAATCCCGGTTGCATCACATGCCCTGAGTGAATTATTTAAGAATTGCTCTCTATTTCACTGTCTTTATGATTTTTTTTTGAAATTTATTTTGATAATGGGATTTATCGGATTTTCACTGCTGCGTTTATGCCGCTGTACACACGCTTGATTCTCTTACGGAGACATATATATCCATGGGTTTTAAGATTCTTCCTAGTCAGGTATATTCCTAGGCGTTGAATATGTGGTGTTGGGTCCATTTCGTTGAGCAAGGAGTAGGTCTTGTCTATTACATATTTGGCTTATGGAAAGTTATCTGTGCTAATTTCAGTCTCTGGTTTTATGAAGCACCCCAACGCACCTTTCCCCATAAGCAAGCACTAGTTGGTTTTCTAAATTTGAGACCCTGTTCTGTTTTGTAATTCAGTTCATGTGTAGTCAAGTTTACATTCCGTGTATTAGTGATATCTTATGATGTTTCTTTTTCTGTGTGACGTAGTTCACGTAGAATCACCGTACCTGCATCCACTCACTATGCCGCTACGGGCCTGATGACACAGATTTCATTGCTGAGTGATATTGCATTGTACGTACGTGCCACAACTTCTTTATCCATATTTTGCTTTCTGGGATATTTACCTGTTACTGTAGACGAGCTTCTTGTGAACACAGCCGTCCCAAATATTGGGGTGGCTGTCTGTTTTTGATTTTAATTTCCGTAAGCTATAGGACCATAAGTGGAAGTGCCATAGACTGTGTTGCTTTGTTTCTTATGTGTTTCAGGAAACACCATACACTTCTCCAGGCTGGCTGCTGGCAATTTACATCCTGCCAATCAGCATAACAAGGCTCCCTGTTCTCCATATCCTGTCCTACCTTTCTGGATTTTACACTTTTTTCAGATGGCCCTCTTGCCCGGGGGGCAGTGAGACTTCATTGTAGTGCAGATTTCCTTTACAGGCTTGCTTGGTTGGCCAAAAAGGGCGTATGCGTTTTTTCCTGAATATATTCAGGAAAAAACGCATACGCCCTTTTTGGCCAAGTGCATCATTGTCGACGTTCTGCCTCTTTTCCTATGCTTTCAGGGCAATTCCAGTCTACCCCCTGCAATCGTTTTCCTGAAATTCTGCCCCGCTTTCAAGTCCCCTTCGCAGGCTTACTTCAATATATTTTTGGAGGATAGCTGTCATTTATAACTCTGCAGGTTTGTGAATTACAGTGCCCCTGAGCTCCTTTCTTCAACTCGCTTTCTTGTGAACTGGGCACAAAACCGCAGGATTGCTTCAGGCCCTAATCTGTTTCGGGCAGGGCATGCTGAGCCTTTGGTAAATTCCTCTTCCTGGTGGGAAATGAGCGTTACATTTGCCCGTGCAGACACCTACAGCTAGTCTCTCATTGGTTCTCCCTATTCCTGTTCATCTTGCACAGAAATTGCAAGCTGTGCCAAACAGGAGGTTACAGGCACTGACTCTCCAAGCAGGGAGACTGTTAGTAAATCATCTGGAATGGTGAACCCGAGGACCAGGATACGAAAACTGAGATGCATTTTAAATCATTTCCCCATAACACGGTGGACCATACTGTGGGTTTCACATGCATGTTTTAGCTGGAGGAAGAATCCCTTGAACCTGAAGAGTTGGGACCCATGGAATAGGTACCATACAGTATGACTTCAAAGGGTGTGCATTTGCTCACCTAAACTCACCAATGCTATCAGCCTGAAGTGTCCAGCCTTATGTCTCAACCAGCTCTGGGTGTAGATGTGGTCAATCCGGGTTGCATCACATGCCCTGAGTGAATTATTTAAGAATTGCTCTCTATTTCACTGTCTTTGTGTTTTGTTTTCGAAATTTATTTTGATAATGGGATTTATCGGATTTTCACTGCTGCCTTTCGGCCGCTGTACACACCCTTGATTCTCTTACGGAGACATATATATCCATGGGTTTTAAGATTCTTCCTAGTCAGGTATATTCCTAGGCGTTGAATATGTGGTGTTGGGTCCATTTCGTTGAGCAAGGAGTAGGTCTTGTCTATTACATATTGGGCTTATGGAAAGTTATCTGTGCTAATTTCAGTCTCTGGTTTTATGCAGCACCCCAAGGCACCTTTCCCCATAAGCAAGCACTAGTTGGTTTTCTAAATTTGAGACCCTTTTCTATTTTGTAATTCAGTTCATGTGTAGTCAAGTTTACATTCCGTGTATTCGTGATATCTTATGATGTTTCTTTTTCTGTGTGACGTAGTTCACGTAGAATCACCGTACCTGCATCCACTCACTATGCCGCTATGGGCCTGATGACACAGATTTCATTGCTGAGTGATATTGCATTGTACGTACGTGCCACAAGTTCTTTATCCATTTTTTGCTTTCTGGGATATTTACCTGATACTGTAGACGAGCTTCTTGTGAACACAGCCGTCTCAAATATTGGGGTGGCTGTCTGTTTTTGATTTTAATTTCCGTAAGCTATAGGACCATAAGTGGAAGTGCCATAGGCTGTGTTGCTTTGTTTCTTTCGTGTTTCAGGAAACACCATACACTTCTCCAGGGTGGCTGCTGGCAATTTACATCCTGCCAATCAGCATAACAAGGCTCCCTGTTCTCCATATCCTGTCCTACCTTTCTGGATTTTACACTTTTTTCAGATGGCCCTTTTGCCAGGGGGGCAGTGAGACTTCATTGTAGTGCAGATTTCATTTACAGGCTTGCTTGGTTGGCCAAAAAGGGCGTATGCGTTTTTTCCTGAATATATTCAGGAAAAAACGCATACGCCCTTTTTGGCCAAGTGCATCATTGTCGACGTTCTGCCTCTTTTCCTATGCTTTCAGGGCAATTCCAGTCTACCCCCTGCAATCGTTTTCCTGAAATTCTGCCCCGCTTTCAAGTCCCCTTCGCAGGCTTACTTCAATATATTTTTGGAGGAAAGCTGTCATTTATAACTCTGCAGGTTTGTGAATTACAGTGCCCCTGAGCTCCTTTCTTCAACTCGCTTTCTTGTGAGCTGGGCACAAAACCGCAGGATTGCTTCAGGCCCTAATCTGTTTCCAGCAGGGCACACTGAGCCTTTGTTTAATTCCTCTTCCTGGTGGGCAATGAGCGTTACATTTGCCCGTGCAGACACCTACAGCTAGTCTCTCATTGGTTCTCCCTATTCCTGTTCATTTTGCACAGAAATTGCAAGCTGTGCCAAAGAGGAGGTTAAAGGCACTGACTCTCCAAGCGGGGAGAGTGTTAGTAAAGCATCTGGAATGGTGAACCCGAGGACCAGGATACGAAAACTGAGATGCATTTTAAATCATTTCCCAATCACATGGTGGACGATACTCTTGGTTTCCCTAGCATGTTTTAGCTGGAGGAAGAATCCCTTGAACCTGGAGAGTTGGGACCCATGGAATGGGTACCATGCAGTATGACTTCAAAGGGTCTGCATTTGCTCACCGAAACTCACCAATGCTATCAGCCTGAAGTGTCCAGCCTTATGTCTCAACCAGCTCTGGGTGTAGATGTGGTCAATCCCGGTTGCATCACATGCCCTGAGTGAATTATTTAAGAATTGCTCTCTATTTCACTGTCTTTATGATTTTTTTTTGAAATTTATTTTGATAATGGGATTTATCGGATTTTCACTGCTGCGTTTATGCCGCTGTACACACGCTTGATTCTCTTACGGAGACATATATATCCATGGGTTTTAAGATTCTTCCTAGTCAGGTATATTCCTAGGCGTTGAATATGTGGTGTTGGGTCCATTTCGTTGAGCAAGGAGTAGGTCTTGTCTATTACATATTTGGCTTATGGAAAGTTATCTGTGCTAATTTCAGTCTCTGGTTTTATGAAGCACCCCAACGCACCTTTCCCCATAAGCAAGCACTAGTTGGTTTTCTAAATTTGAGACCCTGTTCTGTTTTGTAATTCAGTTCATGTGTAGTCAAGTTTACATTCCGTGTATTAGTGATATCTTATGATGTTTCTTTTTCTGTGTGACGTAGTTCACGTAGAATCACCGTACCTGCATCCACTCACTATGCCGCTACGGGCCTGATGACACAGATTTCATTGCTGAGTGATATTGCATTGTACGTACGTGCCACAACTTCTTTATCCATATTTTGCTTTCTGGGATATTTACCTGTTACTGTAGACGAGCTTCTTGTGAACACAGCCGTCCCAAATATTGGGGTGGCTGTCTGTTTTTGATTTTAATTTCCGTAAGCTATAGGACCATAAGTGGAAGTGCCATAGACTGTGTTGCTTTGTTTCTTATGTGTTTCAGGAAACACCATACACTTCTCCAGGCTGGCTGCTGGCAATTTACATCCTGCCAATCAGCATAACAAGGCTCCCTGTTCTCCATATCCTGTCCTACCTTTCTGGATTTTACACTTTTTTCAGATGGCCCTCTTGCCCGGGGGGCAGTGAGACTTCATTGTAGTGCAGATTTCCTTTACAGGCTTGCTTGGTTGGCCAAAAAGGGCGTATGCGTTTTTTCCTGAATATATTCAGGAAAAAACGCATACGCCCTTTTTGGCCAAGTGCATCATTGTCGACGTTCTGCCTCTTTTCCTATGCTTTCAGGGCAATTCCAGTCTACCCCCTGCAATCGTTTTCCTGAAATTCTGCCCCGCTTTCAAGTCCCCTTCGCAGGCTTACTTCAATATATTTTTGGAGGATAGCTGTCATTTATAACTCTGCAGGTTTGTGAATTACAGTGCCCCTGAGCTCCTTTCTTCAACTCGCTTTCTTGTGAACTGGGCACAAAACCGCAGGATTGCTTCAGGCCCTAATCTGTTTCGGGCAGGGCATGCTGAGCCTTTGGTAAATTCCTCTTCCTGGTGGGAAATGAGCGTTACATTTGCCCGTGCAGACACCTACAGCTAGTCTCTCATTGGTTCTCCCTATTCCTGTTCATCTTGCACAGAAATTGCAAGCTGTGCCAAACAGGAGGTTACAGGCACTGACTCTCCAAGCAGGGAGACTGTTAGTAAATCATCTGGAATGGTGAACCCGAGGACCAGGATACGAAAACTGAGATGCATTTTAAATCATTTCCCCATAACACGGTGGACCATACTGTGGGTTTCACATGCATGTTTTAGCTGGAGGAAGAATCCCTTGAACCTGAAGAGTTGGGACCCATGGAATAGGTACCATACAGTATGACTTCAAAGGGTGTGCATTTGCTCACCTAAACTCACCAATGCTATCAGCCTGAAGTGTCCAGCCTTATGTCTCAACCAGCTCTGGGTGTAGATGTGGTCAATCCGGGTTGCATCACATGCCCTGAGTGAATTATTTAAGAATTGCTCTCTATTTCACTGTCTTTGTGTTTTGTTTTCGAAATTTATTTTGATAATGGGATTTATCGGATTTTCACTGCTGCCTTTCGGCCGCTGTACACACCCTTGATTCTCTTACGGAGACATATATATCCATGGGTTTTAAGATTCTTCCTAGTCAGGTATATTCCTAGGCGTTGAATATGTGGTGTTGGGTCCATTTCGTTGAGCAAGGAGTAGGTCTTGTCTATTACATATTGGGCTTATGGAAAGTTATCTGTGCTAATTTCAGTCTCTGGTTTTATGCAGCACCCCAAGGCACCTTTCCCCATAAGCAAGCACTAGTTGGTTTTCTAAATTTGAGACCCTTTTCTATTTTGTAATTCAGTTCATGTGTAGTCAAGTTTACATTCCGTGTATTCGTGATATCTTATGATGTTTCTTTTTCTGTGTGACGTAGTTCACGTAGAATCACCGTACCTGCATCCACTCACTATGCCGCTATGGGCCTGATGACACAGATTTCATTGCTGAGTGATATTGCATTGTACGTACGTGCCACAAGTTCTTTATCCATTTTTTGCTTTCTGGGATATTTACCTGATACTGTAGACGAGCTTCTTGTGAACACAGCCGTCTCAAATATTGGGGTGGCTGTCTGTTTTTGATTTTAATTTCCGTAAGCTATAGGACCATAAGTGGAAGTGCCATAGGCTGTGTTGCTTTGTTTCTTTCGTGTTTCAGGAAACACCATACACTTCTCCAGGGTGGCTGCTGGCAATTTACATCCTGCCAATCAGCATAACAAGGCTCCCTGTTCTCCATATCCTGTCCTACCTTTCTGGATTTTACACTTTTTTCAGATGGCCCTTTTGCCAGGGGGGCAGTGAGACTTCATTGTAGTGCAGATTTCATTTACAGGCTTGCTTGGTTGGCCAAAAAGGGCGTATGCGTTTTTTCCTGAATATATTCAGGAAAAAACGCATACGCCCTTTTTGGCCAAGTGCATCATTGTCGACGTTCTGCCTCTTTTCCTATGCTTTCAGGGCAATTCCAGTCTACCCCCTGCAATCGTTTTCCTGAAATTCTGCCCCGCTTTCAAGTCCCCTTCGCAGGCTTACTTCAATATATTTTTGGAGGAAAGCTGTCATTTATAACTCTGCAGGTTTGTGAATTACAGTGCCCCTGAGCTCCTTTCTTCAACTCGCTTTCTTGTGAGCTGGGCACAAAACCGCAGGATTGCTTCAGGCCCTAATCTGTTTCCAGCAGGGCACACTGAGCCTTTGTTTAATTCCTCTTCCTGGTGGGCAATGAGCGTTACATTTGCCCGTGCAGACACCTACAGCTAGTCTCTCATTGGTTCTCCCTATTCCTGTTCATTTTGCACAGAAATTGCAAGCTGTGCCAAAGAGGAGGTTAAAGGCACTGACTCTCCAAGCGGGGAGAGTGTTAGTAAAGCATCTGGAATGGTGAACCCGAGGACCAGGATACGAAAACTGAGATGCATTTTAAATCATTTCCCAATCACATGGTGGACGATACTCTTGGTTTCCCATGCATGTTTTAGCTGGAGGAAGAATCCCTTGAACCTGGAGAGTTGGGACCCATGGAATGGGTACCATGCAGTATGACTTCAAAGGGTCTGCATTTGCTCACCGAAACTCACCAATGCTATCAGCCTGAAGTGTCCAGCCTTATGTCTCAACCAGCTCTGGGTGTAGATGTGTTAAATCCCGGTTGCATCACATGCCCTGAGTGAATTATTTAAGAATTGCTCTCTATTTCACTGTCTTTATGATTTTTTTTTGAAATTTATTTTGATAATGGGATTTATCGGATTTTCACTGCTGCGTTTATGCCGCTGTACACACGCTTGATTCTCTTACGGAGACATATATATCCATGGGTTTTAAGATTCTTCCTAGTCAGGTATATTCCTAGGCGTTGAATATGTGGTGTTGGGTCCATTTCGTTGAGCAAGGAGTAGGTCTTGTCTATTACATATTTGGCTTATGGAAAGTTATCTGTGCTAATTTCAGTCTCTGGTTTTATGAAGCACCCCAACGCACCTTTCCCCATAAGCAAGCACTAGTTGGTTTTCTAAATTTGAGACCCTGTTCTGTTTTGTAATTCAGTTCATGTGTAGTCAAGTTTACATTCCGTGTATTAGTGATATCTTATGATGTTTCTTTTTCTGTGTGACGTAGTTCACGTAGAATCACCGTACCTGCATCCACTCACTATGCCGCTACGGGCCTGATGACACAGATTTCATTGCTGAGTGATATTGCATTGTACGTACGTGCCACAACTTCTTTATCCATATTTTGCTTTCTGGGATATTTACCTGTTACTGTAGACGAGCTTCTTGTGAACACAGCCGTCCCAAATATTGGGGTGGCTGTCTGTTTTTGATTTTAATTTCCGTAAGCTATAGGACCATAAGTGGAAGTGCCATAGACTGTGTTGCTTTGTTTCTTATGTGTTTCAGGAAACACCATACACTTCTCCAGGCTGGCTGCTGGCAATTTACATCCTGCCAATCAGTATAACAAGGCTCCCTGTTCTCCATATCCTGTCCTACCTTTCTGGATTTTACACTTTTTTCAGATGGCCCTCTTGCCCGGGGGGCAGTGAGACTTCATTGTAGTGCAGATTTCCTTTACAGGCTTGCTTGGTTGGCCAAAAAGGGCGTATGCGTTTTTTCCTGAATATATTCAGGAAAAAACGCATACGCCCTTTTTGGCCAAGTGCATCATTGTCGACGTTCTGCCTCTTTTCCTATGCTTTCAGGGCAATTCCAGTCTACCCCCTGCAATCGTTTTCCTGAAATTCTGCCCCGCTTTCAAGTCCCCTTCGCAGGCTTACTTCAATATATTTTTGGAGGATAGCTGTCATTTATAACTCTGCAGGTTTGTGAATTACAGTGCCCCTGAGCTCCTTTCTTCAACTCGCTTTCTTGTGAACTGGGCACAAAACCGCAGGATTGCTTCAGGCCCTAATCTGTTTCGGGCAGGGCATGCTGAGCCTTTGGTAAATTCCTCTTCCTGGTGGGAAATGAGCGTTACATTTGCCCGTGCAGACACCTACAGCTAGTCTCTCATTGGTTCTCCCTATTCCTGTTCATCTTGCACAGAAATTGCAAGCTGTGCCAAACAGGAGGTTAAAGGCACTGACTCTCCAAGCAGGGAGACTGTTAGTAAATCATCTGGAATGGTGAACCCGAGGACCAGGATACGAAAACTGAGATGCATTTTAAATCATTTCCCCATAACACGGTGGACCATACTGTGGGTTTCACATGCATGTTTTAGCTGGAGGAAGAATCCCTTGAACCTGAAGAGTTGGGACCCATGGAATAGGTACCATACAGTATGACTTCAAAGGGTGTGCATTTGCTCACCTAAACTCACCAATGCTATCAGCCTGAAGTGTCCAGCCTTATGTCTCAACCAGCTCTGGGTGTAGATGTGGTCAATCCCGGTTGCATCACATGCCCTGAGTGAATTATTTAAGAATTGCTATTTCACTGTCTTTGTGTTTTGTTTTCGAAATTTATTTTGATAATGGGATTTATCGGATTTTCACTGCTGCCTTTCGGCCGCTGTACACACCCTTGATTCTCTTACGGAGACATATATATCCATGGGTTTTAAGATTCTTCCTAGTCAGGTATATTCCTAGGCGTTGAATATGTGGTGTTGGGTCCATTTCGTTGAGCAAGGAGTAGGTCTTGTCTATTACATATTGGGCTTATGGAAAGTTATCTGTGCTAATTTCAGTCTCTGGTTTTATGCAGCACCCCAAGGCACCTTTCCCCATAAGCAAGCACTAGTTGGTTTTCTAAATTTGAGACCCTTTTCTATTTTGTAATTCAGTTCATGTGTAGTCAAGTTTACATTCCGTGTATTCGTGATATCTTATGATGTTTCTTTTTCTGTGTGACGTAGTTCACGTAGAATCACCGTACCTGCATCCACTCACTATGCCGCTATGGGCCTGATGACACAGATTTCATTGCTGAGTGATATTGCATTGTACGTACGTGCCACAAGTTCTTTATCCATTTTTTGCTTTCTGGGATATTTACCTGATACTGTAGACGAGCTTCTTGTGAACACAGCCGTCTCAAATATTGGGGTGGCTGTCTGTTTTTGATTTTAATTTCCGTAAGCTATAGGACCATAAGTGGAAGTGCCATAGGCTGTGTTGCTTTGTTTCTTTCGTGTTTCAGGAAACACCATACACTTCTCCAGGGTGGCTGCTGGCAATTTACATCCTGCCAATCAGCATAACAAGGCTCCCTGTTCTCCATATCCTGTCCTACCTTTCTGGATTTTACACTTTTTTCAGATGGCCCTTTTGCCAGGGGGGCAGTGAGACTTCATTGTAGTGCAGATTTCATTTACAGGCTTGCTTGGTTGGCCAAAAAGGGCGTATGCGTTTTTTCCTGAATATATTCAGGAAAAAACGCATACGCCCTTTTTGGCCAAGTGCATCATTGTCGACGTTCTGCCTCTTTTCCTATGCTTTCAGGGCAATTCCAGTCTACCCCCTGCAATCGTTTTCCTGAAATTCTGCCCCGCTTTCAAGTCCCCTTCGCAGGCTTACTTCAATATATTTTTGGAGGAAAGCTGTCATTTATAACTCTGCAGGTTTGTGAATTACAGTGTCGCTGAGCTCCTTTCTTCAACTCGCTTTCTTGTGAGCTGGGCACAAAACCGCAGGATTGCTTCAGGCCCTAATCTGTTTCCAGCAGGGCACACTGAGCCTTTGTTTAATTCCTCTTCCTGGTGGGCAATGAGCGTTACATTTGCCCGTGCAGACACCTACAGCTAGTCTCTCATTGGTTCTCCGTATTCCTGTTCATTTTGCACAGAAATTGCAAGCTGTGCCAAAGAGGAGGTTAAAGGCACTGACTCTCCAAGCGGGGAGAGTGTTAGTAAAGCATCTGGAATGGTGAACCCGAGGACCAGGATACGAAAACTGAGATGCATTTTAAATCATTTCCCAATCACATGGTGGACGATACTCTTGGTTTCCCATGCATGTTTTAGCTGGAGGAAGAATCCCTTGAACCTGGAGAGTTGGGACCCATGGAATGGGTACCATGCAGTATGACTTCAAAGGGTCTGCATTTGCTCACCGAAACTCACCAATGCTATCAGCCTGAAGTGTCCAGCCTTATGTCTCAACCAGCTCTGGGTGTAGATGTGTTAAATCCCGGTTGCATCACATGCCCTGAGTGAATTATTTAAGAATTGCTCTCTATTTCACTGTCTTTATGATTTTTTTTTGAAATTTATTTTGATAATGGGATTTATCGGATTTTCACTGCTGCGTTTATGCCGCTGTACACACGCTTGATTCTCTTACGGAGACATATATATCCATGGGTTTTAAGATTCTTCCTAGTCAGGTATATTCCTAGGCGTTGAATATGTGGTGTTGGGTCCATTTCGTTGACCAAGGAGTAGGTCTTGTCTATTACATATTTGGCTTATGGAAAGTTATCTGTGCTAATTTCAGTCTCTGGTTTTATGAAGCACCCCAACGCACCTTTCCCCATAAGCAAGCACTAGTTGGTTTTCTAAATTTGAGACCCTGTTCTGTTTTGTAATTCAGTTCATGTGTAGTCAAGTTTACATTCCGTGTATTAGTGATATCTTATGATGTTTCTTTTTCTGTGTGACGTAGTTCACGTAGAATCACCGTACCTGCATCCACTCACTATGCCGCTACGGGCCTGATGACACAGATTTCATTGCTGAGTGATATTGCATTGTACGTACGTGCCACAACTTCTTTATCCATATTTTGCTTTCTGGGATATTTACCTGTTACTGTAGACGAGCTTCTTGTGAACACAGCCGTCCCAAATATTGGGGTGGCTGTCTGTTTTTGATTTTAATTTCCGTAAGCTATAGGACCATAAGTGGAAGTGCCATAGACTGTGTTGCTTTGTTTCTTATGTGTTTCAGGAAACACCATACACTTCTCCAGGCTGGCTGCTGGCAATTTACATCCTGCCAATCAGCATAACAAGGCTCCCTGTTCTCCATATCCTGTCCTACCTTTCTGGATTTTACACTTTTTTCAGATGGCCCTCTTGCCCGGGGGGCAGTGAGACTTCATTGTAGTGCAGATTTCCTTTACAGGCTTGCTTGGTTGGCCAAAAAGGGCGTATGCGTTTTTTCCTGAATATATTCAGGAAAAAACGCATACGCCCTTTTTGGCCAAGTGCATCATTGTCGACGTTCTGCCTCTTTTCCTATGCTTTCAGGGCAATTCCAGTCTACCCCCTGCAATCGTTTTCCTGAAATTCTGCCCCGCTTTCAAGTCCCCTTCGCAGGCTTACTTCAATATATTTTTGGAGGATAGCTGTCATTTATAACTCTGCAGGTTTGTGAATTACAGTGCCCCTGAGCTCCTTTCTTCAACTCGCTTTCTTGTGAACTGGGCACAAAACCACAGGATTGCTTCAGGCCCTAATCTGTTTCGGGCAGGGCATGCTGAGCCTTTGGTAAATTCCTCTTCCTGGTGGGAAATGAGCGTTACATTTGCCCGTGCAGACACCTACAGCTAGTCTCTCATTGGTTCTCCCTATTCCTGTTCATCTTGCACAGAAATTGCAAGCTGTGCCAAACAGGAGGTTACAGGCACTGACTCTCCAAGCAGGGAGACTGTTAGTAAATCATCTGGAATGGTGAACCCGAGGACCAGGATACGAAAACTGAGATGCATTTTAAATCATTTCCCCATAACACGGTGGACCATACTGTGGGTTTCACATGCATGTTTTAGCTGGAGGAAGAATCCCTTGAACCTGAAGAGTTGGGACCCATGGAATAGGTACCATACAGTATGACTTCAAAGGGTGTGCATTTGCTCACCTAAACTCACCAATGCTATCAGCCTGAAGTGTCCAGCCTTATGTCTCAACCAGCTCTGGGTGTAGATGTGGTCAATCCCGGTTGCATCACATGCCCTGAGTGAATTATTTAAGAATTGCTCTCTATTTCACTGTCTTTGTGTTTTGTTTTCGAAATTTATTTTGATAATGGGATTTATCGGATTTTCACTGCTGCCTTTCGGCCGCTGTACACACCCTTGATTCTCTTACGGAGACATATATATCCATGGGTTTTAAGATTCTTCCTAGTCAGGTATATTCCTAGGCGTTGAATATGTGGTGTTGGGTCCATTTCGTTGAGCAAGGAGTAGGTCTTGTCTATTACATATTGGGCTTATGGAAAGTTATCTGTGCTAATTTCAGTCTCTGGTTTTATGCAGCACCCCAAGGCACCTTTCCCCATAAGCAAGCACTAGTTGGTTTTCTAAATTTGAGACCCTTTTCTATTTTGTAATTCAGTTCATGTGTAGTCAAGTTTACATTCCGTGTATTCGTGATATCTTATGATGTTTCTTTTTCTGTGTGACGTAGTTCACGTAGAATCACCGTACCTGCATCCACTCACTATGCCGCTACGGGCCTGATGACACAGATTTCATTGCTGAGTGATATTGCATTGTACGTACGTGCCACAACTTCTTTATCCATATTTTGCTTTCTGGGATATTTACCTGTTACTGTAGACGAGCTTCTTGTGAACACAGCCGTCCCAAATATTGGGGTGGCTGTCTGTTTTTGATTTTAATTTCCGTAAGCTATAGGACCATAAGTGGAAGTGCCATAGACTGTGTTGCTTTGTTTCTTATGTGTTTCAGGAAACACCATACACTTCTCCAGGCTGGCTGCTGGCAATTTACATCCTGCCAATCAGCATAACAAGGCTCCCTGTTCTCCATATCCTGTCCTACCTTTCTGGATTTTACACTTTTTTCAGATGGCCCTCTTGCCCGGGGGGCAGTGAGACTTCATTGTAGTGCAGATTTCCTTTACAGGCTTGCTTGGTTGGCCAAAAAGGGCGTATGCGTTTTTTCCTGAATATATTCAGGAAAAAACGCATACGCCCTTTTTGGCCAAGTGCATCATTGTCGACGTTCTGCCTCTTTTCCTATGCTTTCAGGGCAATTCCAGTCTACCCCCTGCAATCGTTTTCCTGAAATTCTGCCCCGCTTTCAAGTCCCCTTCGCAGGCTTACTTCAATATATTTTTGGAGGATAGCTGTCATTTATAACTCTGCAGGTTTGTGAATTACAGTGCCCCTGAGCTCCTTTCTTCAACTCGCTTTCTTGTGAACTGGGCACAAAACCGCAGGATTGCTTCAGGCCCTAATCTGTTTCGGGCAGGGCATGCTGAGCCTTTGGTAAATTCCTCTTCCTGGTGGGAAATGAGCGTTACATTTGCCCGTGCAGACACCTACAGCTAGTCTCTCATTGGTTCTCCCTATTCCTGTTCAACTTGCACAGAAATTGCAAGCTGTGCCAAACAGGAGGTTACAGGCACTGACTCTCCAAGCAGGGAGACTGTTAGTAAATCATC
>NW_027077388.1:0-1000 GCF_963924675.1 Phocoena phocoena | reverse complement strand
GTAGAAAGACTCTTACACAACCAAGGCTATAAGAAAGATCCACACAGAATTGGGTAGGAAGGGAAGAGAAGCTATCGTGTTGGGACTTGCACCCCTGGAAGGGGACACAGAAGAACAGGGGGGTTACATGGGCTCATAGATCTTCCCTGAGGAGTGGCTGTTTGAACCATGGGCTCCCTAGCCCTGGGGTCCAACACCAGGGCATTGACTCCCTTTTGCTGGTTTGAGCTGAGACTGACAAAGGACCTGTAAGATAACAAGACTCTGCTCATGAAGAGTGTCCACTTGCTTCCTTACTCTGGGAACAAGCCAGAGGAAGCAGATTGAAATTTGCTGTGACTACCTTGGCATACACCCCAGCCTGAGGCGAGGACCCTC
The DNA here is from genome assembly GCF_963924675.1 of Phocoena phocoena. NCBI lineage: Eukaryota > Metazoa > Chordata > Mammalia > Artiodactyla > Phocoenidae > Phocoena > Phocoena phocoena. Next base: position 622 of record NW_027077388.1, on the reverse strand, counting down.
TCCAGCTCCTCTTGCTCCACAGTGAAGCTCCATACTAGGGTAAGGGCTGCTGCAGCTGAAGGGAGTGCACAGATGTGAAGGAAAGAGCCAGCTCAGACCTGGAATAGCATCTGAACAGGGCCAGGGTGGCCATTGCTGGTGCCTATGGGAGCAATGGATCAGGAGCAGTCTGGAACTCTGACTGGTGCCAGAACCACCAGAGTCACATCCTGCTCCACGCTGAGGGCTCACTCCAGCCCCTCTTGCTCCAGCATTGCTCCCTTCTAGGCTTAAGCTTCCAGTGCCGGGAGGGGGAGCAGAGCACACACTTAGAAGAAACGGAGACAGGTCAAACCCAACCCTTAGGGTTTCTTCTCTACCAACTTGGGACCCACCCCTTCCCCCAGTAGAGTGCTGTTGGCCACTGAACAGAAGAGAAGCCACAGCTCACACTTGGGTCTGGCTTTAGCCCCTCCATCTCCAGCTCCAACTCCTACCAAGGTTATAGCTGCCAGCACAGTATAGGGGAAGATGTGACTTGTGGTCACCTTAGATCCAATTCTCCCATTAAAGCCACTGGGCACAGACTGTATAGGTACACTCTTACACAAGAAGACCCTTTCAAGACTGCAATAGGTAATTG